>NW_024609834.1:1682500-1695000 GCF_018296145.1 Oncorhynchus tshawytscha
TGTTGAGAAGTGTGGAGGAGTGCTGCATAGGGAGTGTTGAGAAGTGTTGATGAGTGCTGAGGATTGCTGAGGAGTGCTGCATAGGGAGTGTTGAGGAGTGCTGTGGAGTGTTGATTGAGGAGTGTTGAAAAGTGTTGAGAAGTGTTGAGGAGTGCTGCATGAGGAGTGTTGAGAAGTGCTGAGGAGTGCTGCATAGGGAGTGTTGAGGAGTGCTGAGGAGTGTTGAGAAGTGCTGTGGAATGCTGCATAGGGAGTGTTGAGAAGTGTTGAGAAGTGTTGAGGAGTGTTGAGGAGTGTTGAGGAGTGTTAAGGAGTGCTGCATAGGGAGTGTTGTGGAGTGTCGCATAGGGAGTGTTGAGAAGTGTCGCACAGGGAGTGTTGAGAAGTGTCGCATAGGGAGTGTTGAGAAGTGTCGCATAGGGAGTGTTGAGAAGTGTCGAAGTGTTGCATAGGGAGTGTTGAGAAGTG
Organism: Oncorhynchus tshawytscha; assembly: GCF_018296145.1. Taxonomy (NCBI): domain Eukaryota; kingdom Metazoa; phylum Chordata; class Actinopteri; order Salmoniformes; family Salmonidae; genus Oncorhynchus; species Oncorhynchus tshawytscha. The sequence continues at coordinate 1,682,969 of NW_024609834.1, forward strand.
TCGCATAGGGAGTGTTGAGAAGTGTTGCATAGGGAGTGTTGAGAAGTGTCGCATAGGGAGTGTTGAGAAGTGTTGCATAGGGAGTGTTGAGAAGTGTCGCATAGTGGGAGTGTTGAGAAGTGTTGCATAGGGAGTGTTGAGAAGTGTTGCATAGGGAGTGTTGAGAAGTGTCGCATAGGGAGTGTTGAGAAGTGGCATAGGGAGTGTTGAGAAGTGTCGCATAGGGAGTGTTGAGAAGTGTTGCATAGGGAGTGTTGAGAAGTGTTGCATAGGGAGTGTTGAGAAGTGTCGCATAGGGAGTGTTGAGAGTGTGTTGAGTGTTGAGAAGTGTCGCATAGGGAGTGTTGAGAAGTGTCGCACAGGGAGTGTTGAGAAGTGTCGCATAGGGAGTGTTGAGAAGTGTCGCATAGGGAGTGTTGAGAAGTGTCGCACAGGGAGTGTTGAGAAGTGTCGCATAGGGAGTGTTGAGAAGTGTTGAGAAGTGTGTTGCATAGGGAGTGTTGAGAAGTGTGCGCATAGGGAGTGTTGAGAAGTGTTGCATAGGGAGTGTTGAGAAGTGTTGAGGGAGTGTTGAGAAGTGTCGCACAGGGAGTGTTGAGAAGTGTCGCATAGGGAGTGTTGAGAAGTGTCGCATAGGGAGTGTTGAGAAGTGTCGCACAGGGAGTGTTGAGAAGTGTCGCATAGGGAGTGTTGAGAAGTGTCGCATAGGGAGTGTTGAGAAGTGTTGCATAGGGAGTGTTGAGAAGTGTCGCATAGGGAGTGTTGAGAAGTGTTGCACAGGGAGTGCTGAGGAGTGTCGCATAGGGAGTGTTGAGAAGTGTTGCATAGGGAGTGTTGAGAAGTGTCGCACAGGGAGTGTTGAGAAGTGTCGCATAGGGAGTGTTGAGAAGTGTCGCATAGGGAGTGTTGAGAAGTGTCGCACAGGGAGTGTTGAGAAGTGTCGCATAGGGAGTGTTGAGAAGTGTTGCATAGGGAGTGTTGAGAAGTGTCGCACAGGGAGTGTTGAGAAGTGTCGCATAGGGAGTGTTGAGAAGTGTCGCACAGGGAGTGTTGAGAAGTGTCGCACAGGGAGTGTTGAGAAGTGTCGCATAGGGAGTGTTGAGAAGTGTTGCATAGGGAGTGTTGAGAAGTGTCGCATAGGGAGTGTTGAGAAGTGTTGCACGAGGAGTGTTGAGGAGTGTTGCATAGGGAGTGTTGAGAAGTGTTGCACAGGGAGTGTTGAGAAGTGTTGCATAGGGAGTGTTGAGAAGTGTTGCATAGGGAGTGTTGAGAAGTGTTGCATAGGGAGTGTTGAGAAGTGTCGCATAGGGAGTGTTGAGAAGTGTTGCACGAGGAGTGTTGAGGAGTGTTGCATAGGGAGCGTTGAGGAGTGTTGCACAGGGAGTGTTGAGGAGTGCTTTAGGAGTGCTGAGGAGTGTTGCACAGGGAGTGTTGAGGAGTGCTGTGCTGCTCCTCTGCCCTCCACCATTAGCCTCAGAGCTGCGATAAGAGGGTTTAGAGGAAAGCCATAATCCATAATCCACTCCTTATCAAAGCTAGCAGCTACACACACACATACACACACACTGGGTCAGTCAGTGCGAGGGGGAAGGGGGCAGATGGGCAGGGGACATACTTGACTGCTGAGTCCCTGAGGGGTTGGAGGGGTGGGAGGCAAGGCTTGGACTGGGCTGGGACTGGGGGTTAGAACAAGGCTTGGACTGGGCTGGGCTGGGACTGGGGGTTAGAACAAGGCTTGGACTGGCTGGGACTGGGGCTTAGAACAATGCTTGGACTGGGCTGGGCTGGGACTGGGGGTTAGAACAAGGCTTGGACTGGGCTGGGACTGGGGGTTAGAACAAGGTTTGGACTGGGCTGGGACAGGGAGTTAGAACAAGGCTTGGACTGGGCTGGGACAGGGGGTTAGAACAAGGCTTGGACTGGGCTGGGACTGGGGGTTAGAACAAGGCTTGGACTGGGCTGGGCTGGGACTGGGGGTTAGAACAAGGCTTGGACTGGGCTGGGACAGGGGGTTAGAACAAGGCTTGGACTGGGCTGGGCTGGGACTGGGGGTTAGAACAAGGCTTGGACTGGGCTGGGACAGGGGGTTAGAACAAGGCTTGGACTGGGCTGGGACTGGGGGTTAGAACAAGGCTTGGACTGGGCTGGGCTGGGACTGGGGGTTAGAACAAGGCTTGGACTGGGCTGGGACAGGGGTTAGAACAAGGCTTGGACTGGGCTGGGCTGGGACAGGGGTTAGAACAAGGCTTGGACTGGGCTGGGACTGGGGGTTAGAACAAGGCTTGGACTGGGCTGGGCTGGGACTGGGGGTTAGAACAAGGCTTGGACTGGGCTGGGACAGGGGGTTAGAACAAGGCTTGGACTGGGCTGGGACTGGGCTGGGGGCTGGGGGGGTTAGAACAAGGCTTGGACTGGGCTGGGACTGGGTTAGAACAAGGCTTGGACAAGGCTGGGACTGGGCTGGGACACTGGGCTGGGACAGGGGTTAGAACAAGGCTTGGACTGGGCTGGGACTGGGGGTTGGAACAAAGCTTGGACTGGGCTGGGACAGGGGGTTAGAATGCTGGAGCTGTGGTTATAAAGCTAGGGCTGAGGATAGGTCTGGGGTTATAACATAGGACCGGGGGGGTGGGGTGGCACAGATGTTGGCTGCCGTTAAGCCTGTCACCTCAGTGGCCTGGTGGCAGCTGGCATTGTTTAACACACAGAGAGAGGAGGGTGAGGAGATGGGGGAGAAGAGGGGGAAGAGGCGTTCGCATTCGCAGAGCCGCCAGCGATGTCACATGTACATATGTCACATACATTCTGCCACGCCATGGGTTACAGGCCAGCCTGGAAATCCACTAATCCCTCGAGAGCCTGTGTGTGTGTGTGTGTGTGTGTGTGCAGGCAGCCTCTTTGTACTAGATCTCTTACCAGGGACAGAGAGGTTGAAACATTGCTTTGACTGGGCTGAAATGGATGGATGAAAATATAGAGTGGTTGAAAACACAAAAGACGCAACAGGAAACAAGATGTGAAAAGAGAAAGAGGACAGAGAGAGGAGGGGAGACAGCAGGTACATACAGTGTGATTGTCTGTCTCTGTGTGTGTCTAGTCTCACCTGGCGTGCCTCGCTCCTCCAGAGGCCGTTGCTGGTCTTGGTGGGGGCGATGGTGACGACGGGCGGGGTGCTTGGCACACTGTGGCCCCCAGGTGGCACCAGGACAGGCCCTGGGCCCAGGGGGCCTCTCTTGGGTGTGCTCACCGGAGAACTGTGGTTGGTGGCTGGGGACGAGACCGGAGACGACTCACTACTGATGGACGAGCCAGCTATGAAGAGAGAACATGACATGTTACTAGACAGAGCTGAACCACACAGTCATTATTACTATACAGACTTGTTACATGACATGTTACTAGACAGAGCTGAACCACACAGTCATTATTATCTTCAAGATGTTCAAATGTTCCTAGATGACCAGCAGGGTCAAATAATAATCACAGTGGTTGTAGAGGGTGCAACAGGTCAGCACCTCAGGAGTTAATGTCAGTTGGCGGTAGGGAGGGATAGGGATCGGGTCCCTGTGTGTGTGAAGGTTAGGGAATATCTAATCAATGGAAGATGTAATTAAAATGACGTAATTAAAAGTTAAAGGAGAAGGATAGGCTACAACGACCAGGAGCCAACAGGTAGGCTGCTACTTAATGTTCTGAATGGAGTTGTTGTTATTTGTAACTGTGGAATGAGGAAGGTCATGCACTGCAGCCTCAAATAGCCTAGCTACCTAACGTCAGTTAGCTTAACTAGCTTCTCCTGGTTTGATGCAGTCAAGACAGGTACTACGTCATCATATTGGATGATAAATAACCTACATCAGCTATGGCTGCTAATAGTCTACTATAGCGCGAGTCGGCTTGTTTGGTTGCCACGGCCCCCTCCCCCACCTGCTAGAGAGGCATTTCAACCTCTATCCCTCATAACGCGCTTTATCAGCTACGGTTAATAAAATAGCTTTAAAATGTATCGGAACGGGTCGGTTGGTAACGGGTCTGCATTTAAAACATTTATTTAAGTATATTGGATCCGCGTGGGAAAGCCCCAAGTCCATTTTGGAATGGGTCAAACTTGTTGGACCCGTGAAGACCTCTACTCTGAGCTAACATAACATAGCAGCAATGCAAGGTTAAAATAACGTAGCTACAACACAGTAGCAGCTATATAGTATGCCTTGCAAGATAGGCTAATATTAGCTGTAGTCTAGAGCCTGTGTTAGCATATCCTTGCCTAGCATAGTAGAGAGGAAACAGTGGGCTCTGACACACAGTTCTGGGTTAGAGTATGCTAGACTAGCATATCATAGCGTAGTAGAGAGGAAACAGTGGGCTCTGACACACAGTTCTGGGTTAGAGTATGCTAGACTAGCATATCATAGCGTAGTAGAGAGGAAACAGTGGGCTCAGACACACAGTTCTGGGTTAGAGTATGCTAGACTAGCATATTCTTGCCTAGCATAGTAGAGAGGAAACAGTGGGCTCAGACACACAGTTCTGGGTTAGAGTATGCTAGACTACCATATCCTTGCCTAGCATAGTAGAGAGGAAACAGTGGGCTCAGACACACTGTTCTGGGTTAGAGTATGCTAGACTAGCATATCATAGCGTAGTGGAGAGGAAACAGTAAGCTCTGACACACCGTTCTGGGTTAGAGTATGCTAGACTAGCATATCATAGCGTAGTAGAGAGGAAACAGTGGGCTCTGACACACCGTTCTGGGTTAGAGTATGCTAGACTACCATATCATAGCGTAGTAGAGAGGAAACAGTGGGCTCTGACACACCGTTCTGGGTTAGAGTATGCTAGACTACCATATCATAGCGTAGTGGAGAGGAAACAGTGGGCTCTGACACACCGTTCTGGGTTAGAGTATGCTAGACTACCATATCATAGCGTAGTGGAGAGGAAACAGTGGGCTCTGACACACCGTTCTGGGTTAGAGTATGCTAGACTACCATATCATAGCGTAGTAGAGAGGAAACAGTGGGCTCTGACACACCGTTCTGGGTTAGAGTATGCTAGACTACCATATCATAGCGTAGTAGAGAGGAAACAGTGGGCTCTGACACACCGTTCTGGGTTAGAGTATGCTAGACTACCATATCATAGCGTAGTAGAGAGGAAACAGTGGGCTCTGACACACCGTTCTGGGTTAGAGTATGCTAGACTACCATATCATAGCGTAGTAGAGAGGAAACAGTGGGCTCTGACACACCGTTCTGGGTTAGAGTATGCTAGACTACCATATCATAGCGTAGTGGAGAGGAAACAGTGGGCTCTGACACACAGTTCTGGGTTAGAGTATGCTAGACTACCATATCATAGCGTAGTAGAGAGGAAACAGTGGGCTCTGACACACCGTTCTGGGTTAGAGTATGCTAGACTACCATATCATAGCGTAGTAGAGAGGAAACAGTGGGCTCTGACACACCGTTCTGGGTTAGAGTATGCTAGCCTAGCGTATACACAGGCCCAGATGGATGGCCCTGGGTGGCCATTAGATAGTGACAGTGATCAGGATGAGCAACCCTGTGAGAGTCACACGGCCCTGACACACCGCTAAGACACACACACACCAGGGAGTAAGAGCTGGCCCAATGAGCTGTGGCACATTCTCAGCCCCTACGGGGAAACCGTGCAGAGAAGGGTCATGGTCTGGTCACATGTCTCTCTCTGCAGCTCTCATCTGGTCTCTCTCTCTCTCTCTCTCTCTCTCTGCAGCTCTCATCTCATATGGTCTCTCTCTCTCTCTCTCTCTCTCTGTCTCTCTCTGTCTCTCTGTCTCTCTGTCTCTCTCTCTCTCTCTCTCTCTCTCTCTCTCTCTCTGTCTCTCTCTCTCTCTCTCTCTCTCTGTCAATTCAATTCAATTCAATTCAAGGGCTTTATTGGCATGGGAAACATGTGTTAACATTGCCAAAGCAAGTGAGGTAGACAACATACAAAGTGAATATATAAAGTGAAAAACAACAAAAATTAACAGTAAACATTACACATACAGAAGTTTCAAAACAGTCATATTATATATATATACAGTGTTCTAACAATGTACAAATGGCTAAAGGACACAAGATAAAATAAATAAGCATAAATATGGGTTGTATTTACAATGGTGTTTGTTCTTCACTGGTTGCCCTTTTCTCGTGGCAACAGGTCACAAATCTTGCTGCTGTGATGGCACACTGTGGAATTTCACCCAGTAGATATGGGAGTTTTTCAAAATTGGATTTGTTTTCAAATTCTTTGTGGATCTGTGTAATCTGAGGGAAATATGTCTCTCTAATATGGTCATACATTGGGCAGGAGGTTAGGAAGTGCAGCTCAGTTTCCACCTCATTTTGTGGGCAGTGAGCACATAGCCTGTCTTCTCTTGAGAGCCATGTCTGCCTACGGCGGCCTTTCTCAATAGCAAGGCTATGCTCACTGAGTCTGTACATAGTCAAGGCTTTCCTTAATTTTGGGTCAGTCACAGTGGTCAGGTATTCTGCCGCTGTGTACTCTCTGTGTAGGGCCAAATAGCATTCTAGTTTGCTCTGTTTTTTTGTTAATTCTTTCCAATGTGTTAAGTAGTTATCTTTTTGTTTTCTCATGATTTGGTTGGGTCTAATTGTGCTGCTGTCCTGGGGCTCTGTAGTGTGTGTTTGTGTTTGTGAACAGAGCCCCAGGACCAGCTTGCTTAGGGACTCTTCTCCAGGTTCATCTCTCTGTAGGTGATGGCTTTGTTATGGAAGGTTTGTGAATCGCTTCCTTTTAGGTGGTTGTAGAATTTAACAGCTCTTTTCTGGATTTTGATAATTAGTGGGTATCGGCCTAATTCTGCTCTGCATGCATTATTTGGTGTTCTACGTTGTACACGGAGGATATTTTTGCAGAATTCTGCGTGCAGAGTCTCAATTTGGTGTTTGTCCCATTTTGTGAAGTCTTGGTTGGTGAGCGGACCCCAGACCTCACAACCATAAAGGGCAATGGGCTCTATGACTGATTCAAGTATTTTTAGCCAGATCCTAATTGGTATGTTGAAATTTATGTTTCTTTTGATGGCATAGAATGCCCTTCTTGCCTTGTCTCTCAGATCGTTCACAGCTTTGTGGAAGTTACCTGTGGTGCTGATGTTTAGGCCAAGGTATGTATAGTTTTTTGTGTGCTCTAGGGCAACAGTGTCTAGATGGAATTTGTATTTGTGGTCCTGGTGACTGGACCTTTTTGGAACACCATTATTTTGGTCTTACTGAGATTTACTGTCAGGGCCCAGGTCTGACAGAATCTGTGCATAAGATCTAGGTGCTGCTGTAGGCCCTCCTTGGTTGGTGACAGAAGCACCAGATCATCAGCAAACAGCAGACATTTGACTTCGGATTCTAGCAGGGGGAGGCCGGGTGCTGCAGACTTTTCTAGTGCCCTCGCCAATTCGTTGATATATATGTTGAAGAGGGTGGGGCTTAAGCTGCATCCCTGTCTAACCCCACGACCCTGTGTGAAGAAATGTGTGTTTTTTGCCAATTTTAACCGCACACTTGTTGTTTGTGTACATGGATTTTATAATGTCGTATGTTTTACCCCCAACACCACTTTCCATCAGTTTGTATAGCAGACCCTCATGCCAGATTGAGTCGAAGGCTTTTTTTGAAATCAACAAAGCATGAGAAGACTTTGCCTTTGTTTTGGTTTGTTTGATTGTCAATTAGGGTGTGCAGGGTGAATACATGGTCTGTTGTACGGTAATTTGGTAAAAAGCCAATTTGACATTTGCTCAGTACATTGTTTTCATTGAGGAAATGTACGAGTCTGCTGTTAATAATAATGCAGAGGATTTTCCCAAGGTTACTGTTGACACATATTCCACGGTAGTTATTGGGGTCAAATTTGTCTCCACTTTTGTGGATTGGGGTGATCAGTCCTTGGTTCCAAATATTGGGGAAGATGCCAGAGCTAAGTATGATGTTAAAGAGTTTTAGTATAGCCAATTGGAATTTGTTGTCTGTATATTTGATCATTTCATTTAGGATACCATCAACACCACAGGCCTCTGTCTCTCTCTCTGTCTCTCTCTCTCTCTCTCTCTCTCTCTCTCTCTCTATGAACGTGGGCATTGTTTAATGCGTTTCACAGGAAGAACATTTTAACGTAGGTAAGCAAGAGGGGGTTACAGGTGCCCTAAAGGGACAAAACTAGAATATCAATACACAACATATTCCTCCCCCTTTTGATGACTCAAAAGGAAAAGGTAATAATAACTTTTAATATAAGTCCTCTTAATGTAAATAAATGAACTTTTCATAATAACCTTTTCTGAACTAGGGAAAGAGGGTAAGACCTCCTCAATCCCCAGACTTAACCCTGGGGTGTATTCTGCCCCAATGTCGGAGGTTAGTCTGAACTAAATAGTCAACCTGTCAGGGGGTCATCTTTCTCTTACAGGGTAATGACGACGTACTGGTGAGTCTACAGTCACATTGTCTCTGAGTCTGAGTGGTGATGGTGTATGCCCAGACTGAGGTGCAACAGTACCCTGAGTAGACACTCTGGCTGGTTCAGGTGAGTCTGGAGCACTTTCCACATATGTATGTAGGTTGCTGCAGTGGATGTTCAGGTGATGGCTCGTAGTCATGGTAGATATCCAGTAGCTGATCTTGGTTTGTCACTTGGCAGGAGTCATCTCTGAGGTTGGCTCCTGGCAACAGTTGACCCACATGTCTCCTCCAGATGATGTTTTCCGGTGTGTGAACTGTGTAGGACACAGGCCCTGTTTGCACAACCACCGTGGAGGTCGAGTCGCATGCGAAGCTGTCTTTTCATCATGGCTGACGTGGGCAGTGTTTCTGTGGGTTAACAGGAAGGTGTTTAGGCGCCTATTGAGGGAGCCGTTCCCTTGTGATGATTTTAAAGCTTGCTCCATCGTTTGGACAAACCGTTCAGCGAGGCCGTTCGTTGTAGGGTGATAAGGCACTGACTTGATGTGCTGAATTCCATTTGCTTCCATGAATGACCGGAACTCTTCCAATCTCTCTAGTGTAGCGTTCAGGTTTCTCAGGTGCTCCTGCTTGTCTTTGCCGGTGATGAGTAGATCATCGAGGTAACATTGGACCCCAGTGAGCCCGCTACGTATCTGGTCCATAGCTCTCTGAACCAAGGCCAGAGCGGAGGTGATTCCAAAAGGAAGCCTCCGGTACCTGTACAATCCTTTGTGAGTCACTATGGTCAACAGTTCTTGTGACTCTTGGTCCACATGCATCTGTAGACATAAGTCTATCTTACTGAATTTCTGTCCTCCAGCTAAACTAGAAAAGAGGTCTTCAATGAGGGGTAGTGGATATTTTTCAGCAGACAAGACTGGGTTAATGGTGACTTTGAAATCACCACAGAGTCTGAGTGATCCATCTTTTTTCATGACTGGAACAACGGGTGTAGCCCTTTCACTAACATTCACTGGGTCCAATACTCCACTCTCGACTAGTCTGTTTAGCTCAATTTCAACTTTTAGTTTTATGGAGTATGGGACAGGTCTAGCTTTGAAGCATTTTGGCTTGCTGTTTGGTTTAACTGTTATGTCCTTCATACTGCCAAGTTCTCCTTTGACCACATCCGCGTGTTTCCTCAATATCCCTTGTAGGTTTGTGTCCTCTTTTGCAACCATGTGAACTTCCTGCTAGTTTAGTTTGATCTTTACCAGCCATGTGCGTCCTAGTAATTCTGGATGGTTGCCTTTCACTATGTAGAGTGGTATCTTTACCTTCTGTTTGTTGAGCGTCACTGTAACGATCACGCTTCCTCTCACTGGAACAATCTCACCGGTGTGTTTTCAGCATCATCTTTGTGGGCTGTAGTGTGAGGTGATGTAGTTTCTCCTTGTATACAGCCTCAGACAGCGAAGATATGTCTGCTCCAGTGTCCACTTGCATCCGTACTGCATTTCCATCCAGCAGTGGTGTCACCCAGTATCCGTGTCGATTGTCTGAAGTGGACAAAACATGCAAAGATTCTTCCCCTTCAGACAGACTATCACTTTGTTCATCCTCTGTGTGCTCCATTTTATGCACTTTCTTTTTGTACTTCCTGAAGTTGCCTTTCCTTTGTTCAGTACATTTTGTTTGATTGTGTCTTTTTGTTTTTCTCTGCACGTTCGATGTGACCCTTTTCCCCACAACTTCTCCAGTGTAAGTCTCTGCACCAACACTCTGCTTGGTGACCTGGTTTCCCACAGCGACAGCATGGCTTCCCACCTCCTGCCTTGTTTTTTAACCACGTAGACACCTTATGCACTTGGGTCGATGCACTTAGCTGTTGTGTGTCTTTATTTGCCATTTCCATTGACGTACTCACTTCTTTTGCTCTCTGCAATGTTAAGTTACTCTCAGTCAAAAGGCGTTTCTGAATTGCCTCGCTGCCCATGCCACACACTAACCCATCACGTATAGGGTCACTCATTGATCGCCCAAATTCACACTGTTTCAGATCACTGTTTCAATAGTAGAAATGAACGTAGGCATTGTTTAATGCGTTTCACAGGAAGGACATTCCAAGTATTTTAACGTAGGTATGCAAGGGGGGTTACAGGTGCCCTAAAGGGACAAAACTACAATATCAACACACAACAAAAAGGAACATTCAACATAACGATTAGGATCTGGCTAAAAAATACTTCAATCAGTTATAGAACCCATTGCCCTTTATGGTTGTGAGGTCTGGGGTCCGCTCACCAACTAAGAATTCACAAAATGGGACAAACACCAAATTGAGAGACTGCATGCAGAATTCTGCAAAAATATCCTCTGTGTACAACGTAAAACACCAAATAATGCATGCAGATCAGAATTAGGCCGATACCCACTTATCCAATTACGATACCCAATTATCAAAATTCAGAAAAGATCCATTAAATTCTACAACCACCTAAAAGGAAGTGATTCCCAAAACTTCCATAACAAAGCAATCACCTACAGAGAGAGGAGTCCCCTAAGCAAGCTGGTCCTGGGGCTCTGTTCACAAACACAAACAGACCCCACAGAGCCCCAGGACAGCAACACAGTTAAACTAAACCAAATCATGAGAAAAGAAAAAGATAATTACGTGACACATTGGAAAGAATTTACAAAAAAACAGAGCAAACTAGAATGCTATTTGGTCCTAAAAAGAGAGTACAGAGTGGAAGAATACCTGACCACTGTGACTGACACAAAATGAAGGAAAGCTTTGACTATGTACAGACTCAGTGAGCATTGCTATAGAGAAAGGCCACCGTAGGCAGACATGGCTTTCAAGAGAAGACAGGTTATGTGCACACTGCCCACAAAATGAGGTGTAAACTGAGCTGCACTTCCTAACCTCCTGCCAAATGTATGATCATATTAGAGACACATATTTCCCTCAGATTACATAGATCCACAAAGAAATAGAAAACAAATCCAATTTCTGTTAGGTGAAAGACTGTGCGCTATCACAGCAGCAACATTTGTGACCTGTTGCCACAAGAAAAGGGCAACCAGTGAAGAACAAACACCATTATAAATACAACCCATATTTATGTTTATTTATTTTCCCTTTTGTACTTTAACTATTTGCACATCGCTACAACACTGTATATAGACATAATAGGACATTTGAAATATCTTTATTCTTTTGGAACTTTTGTGAGTGTAATGTTTACTGTTGATTTTTTTATTTCACTTTTGTTTATTATCTATTATTATTATTATCACTGTAATCATGTAATCATGTTTCCCCTGCCAATAACACCCCTTAAATTAAAATTGAGAGATAAATAGAGATGGAGATAGAAAGAGAGCAAAAGCGAGAGATGAGAGAGAAAGCGAGTGAGATAAATAGAGAAATAGAGAGAGATATACAGAGAGAGAGAGAGAGATATAAAGAGAGAGAGAGAGAGATATACAGAGAGAGAGAGATATAAAGAGAGAGAGAGATATATAAAGAGAGAGAGAGAAGTAGAGAGGAATAGAGAGAGAGTAGAGAGAGAAAGAGAGAAGTATATAGAGAGAGAGAGA
>NW_024609834.1:1697500-1705000 GCF_018296145.1 Oncorhynchus tshawytscha
TATATATTATTAAAATATAGTGGTGATCCTAAATGACCTAAGACAGGAAATTTTTACTGGGATTAAATGTCAGGAATTGTGAAAAACTGAGTTTATGGCTAAGGTGTATATAAACTTACGACTTCAACTGTATATATATATATATATATATATATATATATATATATATATATATATATATATATATATATATACACACACACACACACACACTGCTCAAAAAAATAAAGGGAACACTAACATAACACATCCTAGATCTGAATGAATGAAATATTCTTATTAAATACTTTTTTCTTTACATAGTTGAATGTGCTGACAACAAAATCACACAAAAATTATCAATGGAAATCAAATTTATCAACCCATGGAGGTCTGGATTTGGAGTCCCACTCAAAATTAAAGTGGAAAACCACACTACAGGCTGATCCAACTTTGATGTAATGTCCTTAAAACAAGTCAAAATGAGGCTCAGTAGTGTGTGTGGCCTCCACGTGCCTGTATGACCTCCCTACAACGCCTGGGCATGCTCCTGATGAGGTGGCGGATGGTCTCCTGAGGGATCTCCTCCCAGACCTGGACTAAAGCATCTGCCAACTCCTGGACAGTCTGTGGTGCAGCGTGGCGTTGGTGGAGCGAGACATGATGTCCCAGATGTGCTCAATTGGTTTCAGGTCTGGGGAACGGGCGGGCCAGTCCAGAGCATCAATGCCTTCCTCTTGCAGGAACTGCTGACACACTCCAGCCACATGAGGTCTAGCATTCTTGCATTAGGAGGAACCCAGGGCCAACCGCACCAGCATATGGTCTCACAAGGGGTCTGAGGATCTCATCTCGGTACCTAATGGCAGTCAGGCTACCTCTGGCGAGCACCTGGAGGGCTGTGCGGCCCCCCAAAGAAATGCCACTCCACACCATGACTGACCCACCGCCAAACCGGTCATGCTGGAGGATGTTACAGGCAGCAGTACGTTCTCCACTGCGTCTCCAGACTCTGCCACATCTGTCACGTGCTCAGTGTGAACCTGCTTTCATCTGTGAAGAGCACAGGGCGCCAGTGGCGAATTTGCCGATCTTGGTGTTCTCTGGCAAATGCCAAACGTCCTGCACGGTGTTGGGCTGTAAGCCCAACCCCCACCTGTGGACGTCGGGCCCTCATACCACCCTCATGGAGTCTGTTTCTGACCGTTTGAGCAGACACATGCACATTTGTGGTCTGCTGCAGGTCATTTTGCAGGGCTCTGGCAGTGCTCCTCCTGCTCCTGCTTGCACAAAGGCAGAGGTAGCGGTCCTGCTGCTGGGTTGTTGCCCTCCTACGGCCTCCTCCGCATCTCCTGATGTACTGGCTTGTCTCCTGGTAGCGCCTCCATGCTCTGGACTCTACGCTGACAGACACAGCAAACCTTCTTGCCACAGCTCACATTGATGTGCCATCCTGGATGAGCTGCACTACCTGAGCCACTTGTGTGGGTTGTAGACTCCGTCTCATGCTACCACTAGAGTGAAAGCACCGCCAGCATTCAAAAGTGACCAAAAACATCAGCTAGGAAGCATAGGAACTGAGAAGTGGTCTGTGGTCACCACCTGCAGAACCACTCCTTTATTGGGAGTGTCTTGCTAATTGCCTATAATTTCCACCTGTTGTCTATTCCATTTGCACAACAGCATGTGAAATTTATTGTCAATCAGTGTGGCTTCCTAAGTGGACAGTTTGATTTCACAGAAGTGTGATTGACTTGGAGTTACATTGTGTTGTTTAAGTGTTCCCTTTATTTTTTGAGCAGTGTATATATATATTAAACACTACTGTTCAAAAGTTTAGGGTCACTTAGAAATGTCCTTGTTGTTGAAAGAAAAGCAAATTTTTTGTCCATTAAAATAACATCAAATTGATCAGAAATACAGTGTAGACATTGTTGTTGTAAATGACTATTGTAGCTGGAAACGGCAGATTTTTTATAAAATATCTACATAGGCGTACAGAGGCCCATTTTCAGCAAACATCACTCCTGTGTATATACAGTTGAAATCTGAAGTTTACATACACCTTAGCCAAATACATTTAAACTCAGTTTTTCACAATTCCTGACATTTAATCCAAGTAACAATTTCCTGTCTTAGATCTGTTAGGATCAATACTTTATTTTAAGAATCTAAAATGTCAGAATAATAGTAGGGACAATGATTTATTTCAGCTTTTATTTTTTTCATCACATTCCCAGTGGGTCAGAAGTTTACATACACTCAATTAATATTTGGTAGCATTGCCTTTAAATTGTTTAACTTGGGTCAAATATTTTGGGTAGCCTTCCTCAAGCTTCCCACAATAGGTTGGGTGAATTTTAACCCATTCCTCCTGTCAGAGCTGGTGTAACTGAGTCAGGTTTGTAGGCCTCCTTGCTTGCACACGCTTTTTCAGATCTGCCCACAAATATTCCATAGGATTGAGGTCAGGGTTTTGTGATGGCTACTCCAATACCTTGACTTTGTTGTCCTTAAGCCATTTTGCCACAACTTTGGAAGTATGCTTTGGGTCATTGTCCATTTGGAAGACCCATTTGCAACCAAGCTTTAACTTCATGACTGATGTCTTGAGATGTTGCTTCAATATATCCACATAATTTTCCTCCCTCATGATGCCATCTATTTCGTGAAGTGCACCAGTCCCTCCTGCAGCAAAGCACCCCCACAACATGATGCTGCCACTCCCTTGCTTCACGGTTGGGATGGTGTTCTTCGGCTTGCAAGCCTCCTCCTTTTTCCTCCAAACATAACGATGGTCATTACAGCAAAACAGTTCTATTTTTGTTTCATCAGACCAGAGGACATTTCTCCAGAAAGTACGATCTTTGTCCCCATGTGCAGTTGCAAACAGTAGTCAGGCTTTTTTTATGGCGGTTTTGGAGCAGTGGCTTCTTCCTTGCTGAGCGGCCTTTCAGGTTATGTCAATATAGGACTCATTTTATTGTGGATATAGATACTTTTGTACTTGTTTCCTCCAGCATCTTCACAAGGTCCTTTGCTGTTGTTCAAGGATTGATTTGCACTTTTCGCACCAAAGTACGCTCATCTCTAGGAGACCGAATATGTCTCCTTCCTGAGCGGTATGACGGCTGCGTAGTCCCATGGTGCTTATACTTGCGTACTATTGTTTGTACAGATGAATGTGGTACCTTCAGGCGTTTGGTAATTGCTCCCAAGGATGAACCAGACTTGTGGAGGTCTACATTTTTTTCTGAGGTCTTGGCTGATATCCTTTGATTTTCCCATGATGTCAAGCAAAGAGGCACTGAGTTTAGGTAGGCCTTAAAATACATCCACAGGTACACCTCCAATTGACTCAAATGATGTCAATTAGCCTATCAGAAGCTTCTAAAGCCACAACATAATTTTCTTCAATTTTCCAAGCTGTTTAAAGGCACAGTCAATTTAGTGTATGTAAACTTCTGACCCACTGGAATTGTGATACCGTGAATTTTAAGTGAAATAATCGGTCTGTAAACAATTGTTGGAAAAATTACTTGTGTCATGGACAAAGTAGATGTCCTAACCGACCGACTTGTTTTCAAGAAATTTGCGGAGTGGTTGAAAAATGAGTTTTAATGTAAAGTGTATGTAAACTTTCAACTTCAACTGTATATATGAGAGAGAGAGAGGTGATGAGGTGAGAGAGGAGGAAGCATATCTTGTCTGCACAACAGCAATTAGTGGCCTAATCCTCCCTCCCTCACCTCAGAAAGCCATTACTCTCCCCTGGAAGACCAGGACAATCAATACCAGAGCACTCAGGCTGGCGAGCAGAGTGACATTTAATACAGCTCCACTATCACACCTCATATACTCTCAGAAAGAGAGAGTGAAAGAGGCTACCACCACAGGGGAGTGGAAGAGGGAGAGAGAGAGACTACCACCACAGGGGAGTGGGAGTGGAAGAGGGAGTGGGAGAGAGAGAGACTACCACCACAGGGGAGTGGAAGAGTGGGAGAGAGAGAGACTACCACCACAGGGGAGTGGAAGAGGGAGAGAGAGAGACTACCACCACAGGGGGGGAGTGGAGAGGGAGAGAGAGAGACTACCACCACAGGGGAGTGGAGAGGAGAGAGAGAAGAGAAAGAGGCTACCACCACAGGGGAGTGGAAGAGGAAGAGAGAGAGAGACTACCACCACAGGGGAGTGGAAGAGGGAGAGAGAGAGACTACCACCACAGGGGGGAAGTGGAAGAGGGAGGGGAGAGAGAGAAAGACTACCACCACAGGGGGGGAGTGGAAGAGGGAGAGAGAGAGACTACCACCACAGGGGAGTGGAAGAGGGAGAGAGAGAGACTACCACCACAGGGGAGTGGAAGAGGGAGAGAGAGAGACTACCACCACAGGGGAGTGGAAGAGGGAGAGAGAGAGACTACCACCACAGGGGAGTGGAAGAGGGAGAGAGAGAGACTACCACCACAGGGGAGTGGAAGATGGAGAGAGAAAGACTACCACCACAGTGGAAGGGGAGTGGAAGAGTGGGAGAGAGAGAGACTACCACCACAGGGGAGTGGAAGAGGGAGAGAGAGAGACTACCACCACAGGGGGGAGTGGAAGAGGGAGAGAGAAAGACTACCACCACAGGGGAGTGGAAGAGGGAGAGAGAGAGACTACCACCACAGGGGAGTGGAAGAGGGAGAGAGAGTGAAAGAGGCTACCACCACAGGGGAGTGGAAGAGGGAGAGAGAGAGAAAGAGGCTACCACCACAGGGGAGTGGAAGAGGGAGAGAGAGAGAGAAAGAGGGCAAGAGAAATAAGAATCGTTACAAAAGAGTGAATGAGAGAGAGATAAAAAGGGATAGAGCAGAAATGAATAATGATCACAGTAATCCAGACCTGCCAGAGCTTCAAGCAACAGACCTCTACTCCCCTGGTACCACTCCATCTCTCTCTCCTCCACCATCCCTTCCTCCCCCTCATTGTTCTGACTCCCATTCCCTGTGTGTGTATGTGTGTGTGTGTGTGTGTGTGTGTGTGTGTGTGTGTGTGTGTGTGTGGAGCTGTCTGTACAGTGGGGAGGCAGGACACACTGCATCATTGAGTGAAAGCTGGAGGAGAAGCAGGTGAGGAGAAGGAGGAGGGGTTGGTGTTCCCTCATCTGATTCTCCTCTTCATTGTCCTCCTCTACAAGCCAACATCATAACCTCTGTATACCTCCACCGACACAGACCCCATCCCTCCTTCACTGGAAACCATCCACACACCACCAGCTCCAGCCTGTTCTGTTATTCTCTCCCTCTTTCCACACATCCCTCCCTCCCCTCTCTGTTGTTCAAACGGACTGCCTCCCAAGCAGAGATCTCTCTGGGAAGACATCCATTTTTCATAAACACATTTTCAACAGTTAAGACAGTTAAGGAGAAAGGGAATTGGCCCTTAACGCTTAACAGCCTGAGATGGGTGGTGTGTGTGTGTGTGTGTGTGTGTGTGTGTGTGTGTGTGTGTGTGTGTGTGTGTGCGTGTGTGTGCTTAATCTTAGATTTCTAGCATCTCCTAAAGCCTAAACTACCCTCTCTCCTTCGTTCTAATAAATACAACCCCCTCCAGTCTTTTCCTGTCACTCCCCCTTCCTCACTCCTCTTGTGGTGACAGTGCTAGTTGACAGGAAGTCAGTCCATCACTGAGCAGATGGGACAGAAATGATATGCAGGCCATCTGAGGGGCCCTAAACTAGTGTCATGCTGCCATATGCAAATCCAGCCTTCGTCTATTCACTGACGTGTCGCCACACATGCTCACACTGAGGCTGAGAGGAGAGGAGGGAGTGTCCTGGTTTCAAACACAGCCCTGGGCATTATGGATGTATCTCCATAGTCTGAACATGCTTCCTCTCCCCGTTCTCCTGTCATCTCCTTCTTCTGTTTTGATCTAATCACAAAGGACAGGTAAAAGCAAAATGGACTAGACACCAGTCCAGTTCTTTCAGATCAGTCAGACATTAAAAGAAAGGAGGTGAGAAGATTAAGTCAGTCCCCTCCTGGTGCTGTTAGGACATACAGTAAGAACAGCATGCTGGTCTTCTGCCCTCTAATGGTGGATAAGAGACTGCAGGCCAAGCCGTGGCTCCACGCTCTGCTCCTACGCTACAGAGAGATGGCTGGTCTTCTGCCCTCTAATGGTGGATAAGAGACTACAGGCCAAGCCGTGGCTCCACGCTCTGCTCCTACGCTACAGAGAGACGGCTGGTCTTCTGCCCTCTAATGGTGGATAAGAGACTGCAGGCCAAGCCGTGGCTCCACGCTCTGCTCCTACGCTACAGAGAGACGGCTGGTCTTCTGCCCCTCTAATGGTGGATAAGAGACTGCAGGCCAAGCTGTGGCTCCACGCTCTGCTCCTACGCTACAGAGAGACGGCTGGTCTTCTGCCCTCTAATGGTGGATAAGAGACTGCAGGCCAAGCTGTGGCTCCACGCTCTGCTCCTACGCTACAGAGAGACGGCTGGTCTTCTGCCCTCTAATGGTGGATAAGAGACTGCAGGCCAAGCTGTGGCTCCACGCTCTGCTCCTACGCTACAGAGAGACGGCTGGTCTTCTGCCCTCTAATGGTGGATAAGAGACTGCAGGCCAAGCTGTGGCTCCACGCTCTGCTCCTACGCTACAGAGAGACGGCTGGTCTTCTGCCCTCTAATGGTGGATAAGAGACTGCAGGCCAAGCTGTGGCTCCACGCTCTGCTCCTACGCTACAGAGAGACGGCTGGTCTTCTGCCCTCTAATGGTGGATAAGAGACTGCAGGCCAAGCTGTGGCTCCACGCTCTGCTCCTACGCTACAGAGAGACGGCTGGTCTTCTGCCCTCTAATGGTGGATAAGAGACTGCAGGCCAAGCTGTGGCTCCACGCTCTGCTCCTACGCTACAGAGAGACGGCTGGTCTTCTGCCCTCTAATGGTGGATAAGAGACTGCAGGCCAAGCTGTGGCTCCATGCTCTGCTCCTACGCTACAGAGAGACGGCTGGTCTTCTGCCCTCTAATGGTGGATAAGAGACTGCAGGCCAAGCTGTGGCTCCATGCTCTGCTCCTACGCTACAGAGAGACGGCTGGTCTTCTGCCCTCTAATGGTGGATAAGAGACTGCAGGCCAAGCTGTGGCTCCATGCTCTGCTCCTACGCTACAGAGACGGAGAGCGAGGAAGTCTAAGCGAGAGAGAGAGTGCTCTGTGTCTGCTCCTGCGTGTGTGTGTATGTACAGTGCATTCAGAAAGTATTCAGGGCCCTTGAATTATTCCACATTTTTTATGTTTCCGCCTTATTCTGAAATGTTTCTTCATCAATATACACATATACCCCATAATGACAAAGCAAAAACAGGTTTTAAGAATTGTATTACCAGAAATAGCTTCTTTACATAAGTATTCAGACTCTTTGCTATGATCCTCGAAATTGAGCTCAGGTGCAACCTGTTTCCATTGATCGTCCTTGAGAGGTTTCTACAACTGTATTGTGGTAAATTCAGTTGATTGGACATAATGTGGAAAGGCAGAC
>NW_024609834.1:1707500-1740000 GCF_018296145.1 Oncorhynchus tshawytscha
GCCAAACACACATGGTAACACATTCAATCTCTCAGTATCCCTCTACCCACTCCTTCCATCACTCCATAAACCCTCTCTCTTCTTTACCCTTTTCTCCCTCCCATCCCCATCTCTTTTCCTCAGGTGGTCTAGATAGGTACTGTAGGTAGGTAGTGTAATGCTACAGTGAGTTCAGTGCAAGTTAAGTCTAGATCTGCCTAATTAATCAGATACTAGCATGCCTGCCTCTCTGACACGAGGTGTGTGTCCTTTACTCTGCTGCAATACTCATTATCCATCACCTCCCCTCTTCAGCATGAGACTCAGTACACTGAGCTACACATCAGACGGGAGAGTGTGTGTGTCTGTATGACCGTGTGTGTATGTATGTGTGTTACTGTGTATGTGTGTGTGTGTGTATACAGATGAAAACACAGAGGACGAGTCAGGGTTTTTAAATCAGGGTGATAGCTAGCTAGCTAGTGGCTATGATACTAGCACAACAAAACAAACAACATCCTTTAGGCTTAGGAGACTGATTCATGCTCCATATGCACAACAGTAACACAGGACAGAGGGCCAGAGGAAACACAGGAACACACTGTGCAGTAGGACACACAGGAACACACACTGTGCAGTAGGAGCCACAGGAACACACACTGTGCAGTAGGACACACATGAACACACACTGTGCAGTAGGAGCCACAGGAACACACACTGTGCAGTAGGAGTCACAGGAACACACACTGTGCAGTAGGACACACACTGTGCAGTAGGAGACACAGGAACACACACTGAGCAGTAGGACACACAGGAACACACTGTGCAGTAGGAATCACAGGAACACACACTGTGCAGTAGGACACACAGGAACACACTGTGCAGTAGGACACACAGGAACACACTGTGCTGTAGGACCCACAGGAACACAATGTGCAGTAGGGCACACACTGTGCAGTAGGAGACACAGGAACACACAGTGCAGTAAGACACACAGGAACACACTGTGCTGTAGGACCCACAGGAACACACTGCGCAGTAGGAGACACAGGAACACACAGTGCAGTAGGACACACAGGAACACACTGTGCAGTAGGACACACAGGAACACACAGTGCAGTAGGACACACAGGAACACACTGTGCAGTAGGACACACAGGAACACACTGTGCAGTAGGACACACAGGAACACACTGTGCACTAGGACACATAGGAACACACTGTACACTAGGACACATAGGAACACACTGTACACTAGGACACAGGAACACACTGTACACTAGGACACAGGAACACACACTGTGCAGTAGGACACACAGGAACACACTGTACACTAGGAACACAGGAACACACTGTACACTAGGACACATAGGAACACACTGTACACTAGGACACAGGAACACACTGTACACTAGGACACAGGAACACACTGTACACTAGGACACAGGAACACACTGTACACTAGGACACAGGAACACACTGTACACTAGGACACAGGAACACACTGTACACTAGGACACAGGAACACACACTGTACACTAGGACACATAGGAACACACTGTACACTAGGACACAGGAACATACTGTACACTAGGACACAGGAACACACACTGTGCAGTAGGACACACAGGAACACACTGTGCAGTAGGACACAGGAAGACACTGTGCAGTAGGACACACAGGAACACACTGTGCAGTAGGACACAGGAAGACACTGTGCAGTAGGACACACAAGAACACACTGTGCACTAGGACACAGGAAGACACTGTGCAGTAGGACACACAAGAACACACTGTGCACTAGGACACAGGAACACACACTGTGCAGTAGGACACACAGGAACACACTGTGCAGTAGGACACAGGAACACACTGTGCAGTAGGACACACAAGAACACACTGTGCACTAGGACACAGGAACACACAGTGCAGTAGGACACACAGGGACACACTGTGCAGTAGGACACACAGGAACACACTGTGCAGTAGGACACACAGGAACACACTGTGCAGTAGGACACACAAGAACACACTGTGCAGTAGGACACACAGGAACACACTGTGCAGTAGGACACACAGGAACACACTGTGCAGTAGGACACACAGGAACACACTGTGCAGTAGGACACACAGGAACACACTGTGCAGTAGGACACACAGGAACACACTGTGCAGTAGGACACACAAGAACACACTGTGCAGTAGGACACACAGGAACACACTGTGCAGTAGGACACACACACTGCTAGGAGGCTATAACATGACAGGGAAGAACCATGGAGGTTTTATGTGTGTGTGAGTGTGTGTGTGTGTGTGTGTGTGTGTGTGTGTGTGTGTGTGTGTGTGTGTGTGTGTGTGTGTGTGTGAGTGAGTGTGAGTGAGTGTGTGTGTCTGTGTTTGTGTGTATGAGGGCTTGTCTATAAATATCTTTGGAGACAGCAAAGTGGCTGGAGATCCGTAGGAGGCCCACGCTCCAGCCTGCCCACCCCAGCGACGGCACTCCTAACGTGGGCAGGATCGGCCCCATGATTGGCCTGTTCGACTGGAGCTGTGGAGCATGACTCACACACACTGTGTCTCTACCTACGCCAGGCAGACTGCACACAGACAGGCCCAAAATAACAGAGGGACTTTTCTGCTCTGTTTTAAAAAATGCCTAGGTTTAATCATAGTCTCTGTGTGTGTTTCTGTACCTCCCTCAGACTATCTGACGACTGTCCCAGCTAGGTTGAAATAGCAACAGACACACAACACACGCTCATGTACACATGCACATACACACACCTGGTCGATAGAGAGACAGAGAGAGATGAGACAGTGAGGCAAACAGTATGTGTGCAAGAAAGGGAGAGAGAGGTGAGAAAATAGATTATGTGCGGGAGAGTGACAGTGAGGGAGAAATGAGTGAGATAGATGAGTGAGTGTGTGAGAGGGAGAGAAAATATGGAGAAATAGAAATGGAGTGAAAGGGAGAGACGGAGTGGGGAAGAGAGAAGGGGAAGGTGAGAGAGAAACAATGGAGGAAGAGAATGAGATTGAGAGGATGAGTGTGTGAGAGAGAGGGAGAGATTGGGGTTGTGAGCTCTGTCTCTGTTTCTTTCTCAGAGTAATAAATCATTGGTGTTGGGCCCCCGGTGTGATCTGCAGGGGAGCCAGGCAGCCAGAGAGAGCCAGGGAGGAGGGGACCTCTCTCAAACACACAGCCTGATTAAGAGAGCCTGACCCGGGGGGGATGGCTGGGGCTGCTGGGGCTCACTGGAGCTGGGGCAGACATCCAGATACACACACATAAACAGACACACACACGCACTCACACACACCCAAACAGGACCCCTGCCAGCACTACTCAGGGGACTCTCAGCAGTCTGGCTCCGTCCCCCTGGAGGGGCCCAGCAGCGTATGTGTGTGTGTCTTAGGGGGCCAGTGAAGCAGTGGGCCAGCCAGAGTCTCTGTTCTGGGGAAGGTTACACCTCATAGACACACACACCATGGTTGACCAGAGCCACTGTTTCTCACACCATCTACCAGAAAGGCCTCAGTGAGCTGCTGCCCAAAGCCAGCCAGCCAAACAGCCCCCGAGAGTAGCGTGTGTGTGTGTGTGTGTGTGTTTACACGGGAGAATAGCAGCCTTGTCCATCTGTGACCTGAGTCTGACCCTGTCCAGACAACAACCAACAACTGAACAAACAACATCCAACTGTCTGTAGCACACAGCAATATCTAATATCCAAACTAGCTACAAATATCAACAACTCACAATCAAACCATGAGCTGTATGTCTGACTGATAGGAACCTGTAGGAGGTCAAAAGGGTAGTGAGAAAAAGAGAAGTATTCTATTGATTCAGTGTTGATTGAGAAATGGCTGTAAGAAACCTGCTATGTTCTACTGTGTAGTGAGTCTGAGAGGAGAGGGTCAGTGTGTTACAGATGCATCATATGATCCCTCCACAACCAATTCTAAAAGCAGTCCTTGTCAACTGCTCACCCCACCACACAGTGACTACTTCACAGTCAGGTTAGACCAGTGGGATAGCAGGGCCCAATAAACTCAACAACACAGTGGTGAGTGTGTATGTGTGTGTGTGTGTGTGTGTGTGTGTGTGTGTGTGTGTGTGCGTGCGTGCGTGTTTGCTCCAGGTGAGGAGAGGAGGTGACACAAACATTCAATGTTCTTCACACATACACACAAATAAATGGACGCACGTGCACACACACACACACACACACACACACACACACACACACACACACACACACACACACACACACACACACACACACACACACACACACACACACACACACACACACACACACACACACACACACACACACAGCACTGGCACCTAAATGGGTCAGCTAGTATGGCTGTTCTGTGTCCTGCTCTCTTACGGGAGGCTGCATAATTCAATCTAGTGTGAATATCACTCCACTGCTATTAGCAGCTAAACACGACACACAGGGAGGGCCCCAGCAGAGGAACCTCTGAGACATCTGAGGGGTTAGGCTACAGGGGTTAGAGGTTAGGATCCAGGAGGACAGACGGTTTTTGAATGAGCTTAGCGCCTCAGGGAGGAAGGAAGGAGGGTAAGAAGAGAGGATGGTTAGGTCATAGTTGTAAGAGGGATTTCTGACAACAGCTGGTTGTACAATGGCTTTAAATGACCCAACGTTTCTACACCTTATATAGGCTTGATAACAACACACCTGGCATTAAGAAACTCTAGAACCATAACTCTGTCTGTCCACATGTGTGTTGTCCTTACCTCGAGGATCCTCGGCCTGTTTGGCCAGTTTACGGAGGGCGGCGGCGAATCCGGAGTGTGCAGACTGGGCCGCCGGGCTCCCATTGGCTACGATAGATCCATTAAGGGGCGACGGGGTGAGGGGGCTGACCGTCGCCGTGGTGCGAGTTGCCGTGGATATCATTCCTAAGGAAGGTGACTTTGGCTCATGGCTCATGCCTGGAGAGAGGAGAGAGAGGGAGAGAAAGGGTTAAGACATAATAGACTGATGTTAGTCATTTATAAAGCAATTACAAAGCGGCTGTAGATGATTGGTCAGTCAGTCTGTCAGTCAGACTTACTCATGCTGTGATTGGAAAATCTCTCAGACCTTACACACACACACACACACACTGGGGGCTATCTGTCTGTCTCACACCACACCTTACACACACACACTGGGGGCTATCTGTCTGTCTCACACCACACCTTACACACACACACACACTGGGGGCTATCTGTCTGTCTCACACCACACCTACACACACACACACACACACACACACACACACACACACACACACACACATACATACACAAATACACTGGGGCTATCTGTCTGTCTCACACCAGACCTTACACACACACACACACACACACACACACATACACTGGGGGCTATCTGTCTGTCTCACACCAGACCTTACACACACAAACACTGGGGGCTATCTGTCTGTCTCACACCAGACCTTACACACACACACACTGGGGGCTATCTGTCTGTCTCACACCAGACCTTACACACACACACACACACACTGGGGGCTATCTGTCTGTCTCACACCAGACCTTACACACACACACACACACACTGGGGGCTATCTGTCTGTCTCACACCACACCTTACACACACACACACTGGGGGCTATCTGTCTGTCTCACACCAGACCTTACACACACACACACACACACTGGGGCTATCTGTCTGTCTCACACCAGACCTTCACACACACACACACACACACACTGGGGGCTATCTGTCTGTCTCACACCACACCTTACACACACACACTGGGGCTATCTGTCTGTCTCACACCAGACCACACACACACACATACTGGGGGCTATCTATCTGTCTCACACCAGACCTTACACACACACACACTGGGGGCTATCTGTCTGTCTCACACCAGACCTTACACACACACACACACACACACACACACAAATACACTGGGGGCTATCTGTCTGTCTCACACCAGACCACACACACACACACACTGGGGCTATCTGTCTGTCTCACACCAGACCATACACACACACACACACTGGGGGCTATCTGTCTGTCTCACACCAGACCTTACACACACACTGGGGGCTATCTGTCTGTCTCACACCAGACACACACACACACACACACACACACACACACACACACACACACACACACACACACACACACACACACACACAGGGGCTATATGTCTGGCTCACACCAGACCTTACACACACACACTGGGGCTATCTGTCTGTCTCACACCAGACCACACACACACACACACACACACACACACACACACACACACACACACACACACACACACACACACACACACACACACACACACACACACACACAGGGGGCTATCTGTCTGTCTCACACCAGACCTTACACACACACTGGGGGCTATCTGTCTGTCTCACACCAGACCTTACACACATATGTCTGTGTGTCCATATGTCTGTGTGACTGTATGTCTGTGTGCCTGTATGTTTAGCTGGGGGAGGGGGGCTTTGGACTTAGGCTGGGGAGCTGAGGTTAAAGGTTATAGGTTACAGGGTGTGTAACCCCTACCTCACGGGTCCGGTCTGTCTGCCTCAGCCCACACAGCAGCTCTACTTAACATGCTCCAACTGAGCCAGGCCCAATAGAAACCTTTCAAACACAAACACTGAGAGAACAGTTTGATAGAGGTAACACACACCATGAGAGAACAGTTTGATAGAGGTAACACACACCATGAGAGAACAGTTTGATAGAGGTAACACACACCCTGAGAGAACAGTTTGATAGAGGTAACACACACCAGGAGAGAACAGTTTGATAGAGGTAACACACACCCTGAGAGAACAGTTTGATAGAGGTAACACACACCCTGAGAGAACAGTTGATAGAGGTAACACACACCATGAGAGAACAGTTTGATAGAGGTAACACACACCATGAGAGAACAGTTTGATAGAGGTAACACACACCATGAGAGAACAGTTTGATAGAGGTAACACACACCATGAGAGAACAGTTTGATAGAGGTAACACGCACCCTGAGAGAACAGTTTGATAGAGGTAACACACCCTGAGAGAACAGTTTGATAGAGGTAACACACACCATGAGAGAACAGTTTGATAGAGGTAACACACACCATGAGAGAACAGTTTGATAGAGGTAACACACACCATGAGAGGACAGTTTGATAGAGGTAACACACACCATGAGAGAACAGTTTGATAGAGGTAACACACACCCTGAGAGAACAGTTTGATAGAGGTAACACACACCCTGAGAGAACAGTTTGATAGAGGTAACACACACCATGAGAGAACAGTTTGATAGAGGTAACACACACCATGAGAGAACAGTTTGATAGAGGTAACACACACCATGAGAGAACAGTTTGATAGAGGTAACACACACCATGAGAGAACAGTTTGATAGAGGTAACACACACCATGAGAGAACAGTTTGATAGAGGTAACACACACCATGAGAGAACAGTTTGATAGAGGTAACACACACGATGAGAGAACAGTTTGATAGAGGTAACACACACCATGAGAGAACAGTTTGATAGAGGTAACACACACCCTGAGAGAACAGTTTGATAGAGGTAACACACACCCTGAGAGAACAGTTTGATAGAGGTAACACACACCATGAGAGAACAGTTTGATAGAGGTAACACACACCATGAGAGAACAGTTTGATAGAGGTAACACACACCCTGAGAGAACAGTTTGATAGAGGTAACACACACCATGAGAGAACAGTTTGATAGAGGTAACACACACCATGAGAGAACAGTTTGATAGAGGTAACACACACCATGAGAGAACAGTTTGATAGAGGTAACACACACCATGAGAGAACAGTTTGATAGAGGTAACACACACCCTGAGAGAAAAGTTTGATAGAGGTAACACACACCCTGAGAGAACAGTTTGATAGAGGTAACACACACCATGAGAGAACAGTTTGATAGAGGTAACACACACCCTGAGAGAACAGTTTGATAGAGGTAACACACACCCTGAGAGAACAGTTTGATAGAGGTAACACACACCCTGAGAGAACAGTTTGATAGAGGTAACACACACCATGAGAGAACAGTTTGATAGAGGTAACACACACCCTGAGAGAACAGTTTGATAGAGGTAACACACACCATGAGAGAACAGTTTGATAGAGGTAACACACACCATGAGAGAACAGTTTGATAGAGGTAACACACACCATGAGAGAACAGTTTGATAGAGGTAACACACACCATGAGAGAACAGTTTGATAGAGGTAACACACACCATGAGAGAAAAGTTTGATAGAGGTAACACACACCCTGAGAGAACAGTTTGATAGAGGTAACACACACCATGAGAGAACAGTTTGATAGAGGTAACACACACCCTGAGAGAACAGTTTGATAGAGGTAACACACACCCTGAGAGAACAGTTTGATAGAGGTAACACACACCCTGAGAGAACAGTTTGATAGAGGTAACACACACCCTGAGAGAACAGTTTGATAGAGGTAACACACACCACGAGAGAACAGTTTGATAGAGGTAACACACACCAGGAGAGAACAGTTTGATAGAGGTAACACACACCATGAGAGAACAGTTTGATAGAGGTAACACACACCATGAGAGAACAGTTTGATAGAGATAACACACACCAGGAGAGAACAGTTTGATAGAGGTAACACACACCCTGAGAGAACAGTTTGATAGAGGTAACACACACCATGAGAGAACAGTTTGATAGAGGTAACACACACCCTGAGAGAACAGTTGATAGAGGTAACACACACCATGAGAGAACAGTTTGATAGAGGTAACACACACCATGAGAGAACAGTTTGATAGAGGTAACACACACCAGGAGAGAACAGTTTGATAGAGGTAACACACACCATGAGAGAACAGTTTGATAGAGGTAACACACACCCTGAGAGAACAGTTTGATAGAGGTAACACACACCATGAGAGGACAGTTTGATAGAGGTAACACACACCCTGAGAGAACAGTTTGATAGAGGTAACACACACCATGAGAGAACAGTTTGATAGAGGTAACACACACCATGAGAGAACAGTTTGATAGAGGTAACACACGTCCCCTTAATCATCCCCATGTTAATGTCATGATGGTCATTGTGGTGATTGCTACAGTGATGAACACCAGTTCAAGCTATTTCCACTTCAATTCACTATTATCATCAAGTCTGATTCACACACTCACTCATACGGACCCATCTACAGTAGTGGGAGTGTGTGCGCTCGCGTGCGCTCGCGTGCGTTTGTGCGTCTGTGTGTTGTTGAATCACAGATAAATATCATAGAGCCTTATATAATCCTACATCCAGTGTACAGTCTGAAAAGCATGTGATCTACTCTGAGTTTACATTGCCTTCATATTGTTTATAGTGATATAGCACCATCAGTAAACTGGATAGTTGACACACTATGTACAGTACACAGCTACTCCTATTACCATTACACATCATGTTAATATGGTGTCCATGTGATACCCACTCACCCCTCTCTCTTTCCATAACTCCCTCCCTCCCTCTCTCTCCCCCCTCCCCCCCCCCTCTCTCCCTCCCCCCTCTCTTTCTCTCCCTCTCCCCCTTTCTCCCTCCCTCTCCCCCCCTCCCTCTCTCTCTCTCCCTCCTCTCCCCCTCCCCTCTCTCTCCCTCTCTCTCCCTCCCTCTCTCTCTCCCTCTCTCCCCCTCCCCCTCTCTCCCTCCACTGAGTGACCTGTTGGACTGTGAGTGGAGTATTTTTCTCGTCTTTTCTCCGTGTCAGATTTACGAGCTCACTGTGGGGGATGTTGGGGATCAAGGGTTTCTCTCTCTCAGTGAAGGGGTGAAAGGGGACACTGTGATGACAGCTCCTGGGCCGGTGGAATCCCTGAATGCCAGAGAGTGGCATGCCGTCGCCCTGACACACACACACACACACACACACACACACACACACACACACACACAAGCATGCACACATCTTACACGAGCAAACACATGGAATAAACACACATCACCACTCAACTGTCCCATTAACTACAAGTCCTCAGAGTCAGAGGTCATGGTAGGGTCACAGTAAAGAGCAGTCTGTAGCGATGCAGTGAGATTACACACACACATGCACACACTACAACATTACTACCACACACCATATCTGATTACAAACACATACACATTACACACACTCAGTCTTATCAATATCACAGATCCACACTCAAATGTAGCCAAAACACACACCATACCTACCCTCACACAACACCTACAAACAAACCTGCACGCACGCACGCTCGCGCACACACACACAAACACACACACACAGTAGCACACAGTGTCAATAGCACTAATAGATCTGTGGAGTTATATATTGGTCCACCCCAGAGCCTGGGCAGGTCTATTAAAAAACCCATGTCTCCCTGAGAGAGGTCAGGGGTGCTGTGTGTGTGTGTGTGTCAGTGGAACAGAAGATGGCAGGGGAGTAGTGAACTGGTGGGTCACAGGGACACAGAGTGTAACGGGAGAGAAAATGAGTGGCAACACCTCTGGGTCCGCCCTGCTCATAACCTCCCATTCACCCCCTGCACTCCCTGTGAACCCCCAGCAACACAATTCATAATGAAATTAACAATGAGCTCCCTTTCCACACACACACTCACACACACTCACATCGACAGCCAGGCACAGCAACCGCTCAGTTCACTGCTGTGACCTCGTCACGACTGCAAAGCCCTGCTCCACCCACCTCTCCTCACAAACACACACCTTCACACACACGGATACACACACACAGCCTCAGGGCTTTAAAGAAAGAGAGAATATTCCTGGTAAAGCAGGAACTTTTCACAGGAGCTAATAAGATGGTAATGGACCGCTAGAGAAACACCATAGATATTCAAGAAACACAGCCATGCTGATAGCACACACACACCCCTCCCTCCCTCCCACACACACACACCGCTCCTTCACACACACCCCTCCCTCACACACACACACACACAGGGCTAGCGGCGGTTCTCGACCCCCCTCCAGAGTAGCAGAGTGAACGTGGTGGCGGGTGTTGAGGCTCCTTACTGCACAAAGGACTGGAGCTCCCTGGTTCTCCCATCGCTGCATCTTCAGCCAAACCCAGCACACAGACAGAGACACAGTCAAGACACACACCATCTTCTCTTCCTCCTCTCCGTCGCTTCTCTGTCTCTCCTTTTCTTTCTGTCTCTCGCGCACGCTCACCCGGTCGCTCACAAAGACCGTTTGGAGCTTATCTTACGAAGCAACACACCACACAACTCTCCTCTCTCTCTCGCTCTACCCTCCTCTTTCTCTCGCTGAGTGAAAACAGAAATTCTTAGCCTAGCAGCTGCTGCGATGTCACATGACCTTCCCCCTCCTCCTCTCAACCTATAATTCCTGAGCCATTGGGAGATAACAGAAGCATGGATGCCCTGCCAAGGGGAGCGAGGGAGGGAGGGGGAGGGGGGAGAGGAGGGGAGGGCTGACTGTGTGTCAGCTGCCTCTTCTTCTACACACAGCCCCAGTCGTCACATCTGACCCCCCTGTCGGGGAGAGAGGGAGGAGGAGGGGTGGTTAAATATGTGAGGTGCTGACACCCTCCCCTCCTCCTCCCTTCCTCCTCCTCTTCTTGGCTGTTAGAAAAAGAAGAGAAAAAGATAGAGAGAGAAAGAGAGACAGAGGGAGACAAAGAGACAGAGGGAGAGAAAGTGAGTGCGAGAGAGAGAGAATGTGAGTGCGAGAGAGCGAGTGTGAGAGAGAGAGAAAGAGAGTACAAGAGAGAGAGAGAGAGAGCAAGAGAGAGAGAGAGAGAGAGAGAGAGACAGAAAGAGATAATGCCATAGGCTAAGGTGGAAGCTTGTTCTGGCCTGTTACTGAAACATTGCCCCCACATCTAAACTGCTAACACACACACACACACACACACACACACACACTAGGCAAACACACACTAAGCAAACACACACTAAGCAAACACAGCCAGGCTCATGTTCAGATACAAAAGCTTGGCTTCCAGTGGGAGAGAAAACAGCTTTGATCTGCCCTCTTTATCACCAACCGAGAGCAGAAACACACTACAGTTACCTCACACAGAGCCAGTTGAGGGGTTTATACCACACACACACACACACACACATGTATGCACACAATACTGCTATTTTGCAATATGACTAAGAGTAAATAACAGCAGACAAGGGCAACTATAGACCTGTATCTATTTTGAGTGTGCTGTCAAAAGTGCTGAAATATACTAGCAAGAATAATATTTTAGATGAACTACAGTCTGGTTTTAGAAAGACTCAATCCACTGACACGCCTATTGTTTTCAACTGACTTTTAACAGCAGGGCCATTGACTGGGTTAAATCCTATTTAAACAGGTAGAGACCAAATCGTGGATGTTTATGGAAAACATTCTGGTGTGAAGGGGATTAGCTGTGGGGTCCCACAGGGGAGCATCATCGGCCCTCTTCTCTTCCTGCTGTACAATGATGATATGAAATCATCCTGCTCTCGTAATTAGTTGTTGTATGTGGATGACTCTACTGGTGTCCCATAAGAACAAAGCCTCAGTAGAAGAGATCCTTAGTGCAGAGTTATTCAATATCACTAAATGGCTTTCAGATAACAAACTTTCTCTGCATCTTGGAAAAACAGAACCCATCGTATTTGGTTCCAGAGTAAAGCTTGCAAGGACCCCTTGGTTTTAGTGTCAAAGTGGACAACTCAGTGGTTACACCAAAAACTTCAGTCCGCTACCTTGGATCGGTACCTGACTGGTCAGACTACGGCCCTAAAGGTTTACACAAAGAAAAAGATAAATATTATATTCCTAGCTCCGACCTCAAAATATCTGATAGTGACACCTGGCATCTAAAGAATAAGCTACAGAGCAGACAGAACAAGCTGGTGATAGTTGTATTTAAACTCCCTCCTCGTACTCATCTGGAGGGGGAGCCTTTTCATCAGTTAGACTGGCTATCTGCAGAGAAAAAGGGTCATATTATCTCAACTTGATTTGGGTTGTTATCATAGATAGATAGATAGATAGATAGATAGATAGATAGATAGATAGATAGATAGATAGATAGATAGATAGATAGATAGATAGATAGATAGATAGATAGATAGATAGATAGATAGATAGATAGATAGATAGACAGATAGATAGATAGATAGATAGATAGATAGATAGATAGATAGATAGATAGATAGATAGATAGATAGATAGATAGATAGATAGATAGATAGATAGATAGATAGATAGATAGATAGATAGATAGATAGATAGACAGATAGACAGATAGACAGATAGACAGATAGAGCTGGTATATAACAAGATGTTCTTAGCAGAGAGACTCTTACATTTAAAATGAGCAATATCAGAGTCTCTGGCGTTGTATTGGTGGACCACTAATTTAAGTACACATTTAATCATTCAAAGGTTTTTCTTTATTTTTACTATGTTCTTCATTGTAGAATAATAGTGAAGACATCAACACTATGAAATAACACGTATGGAATCATGTATGGACCAAAAAAGTGTTTACCAAATTTCATGTGTTATTTCATAGTTTTGACATTTTCACTATTATTCTACAATGTAAAAAATAGTAAAAAATAAAGTTAGAGATGTCCACCAATACAATGCCAGAGACTGATGAGTTTTAAATTTAAGAGTCTATCTATCTATCTATCTATCTATCTATCTATCTATCTATCTATCTATCTATCTATCTATCTATCTATCTATCTATCTATCTATCTATCTATCTATCTATCTATCTATCTATCTATCTATCTATCTATCTATCTATCTATCTATCTATCTATCTATCATAACAACCCAAAAGACTGAGTGTAATTGTGGTTAGACTGGGCTGGACAGTTAAGGGTTAAAGCTGTTGGTTTCCATCTCTCCATCCCTCCCTCCTCTGGCTGTCATTGCTGGGGTGTGAATGAGTCGATTCTTTAGTCATTTCCTCCTTCGGACGCTTGCTACCTTTCTCCAAATGAGAAGGGAGGGGGGAGAGAGAGAGAAAAAGAGAGGCAGAGAGAACAAGAGAGAGAAATAGAGAACAAGAGAGAGAAAGATAGAACTAGAAAGACAAAGAGAAAAAGCGAGGGAGAAAGACAGAAAGAGAGCGAGATTAGTCATGAGAAAAGCAACATGGTGGCCAGTATTGTGCAAAGGGCCACTAAAACTCACGATCTGTCTCTTCTGAGAAAGCACAGAGCACCCTACCCCCTCTCTAGCCTCACCCATAACCTCTAAATGATTTTTAGAGAAGTGACAAGCTCTTGTGCCTGTTATGTGGTTTTTCACTAGAAGCTATGTGTGAACAACCAAACTCCCCAACCACACACTGTGTTCTGTGATGATGAGAGAACAGCACTAATGTAGCCCTGTGTTTCTGTGTTATCGCTCTCTGGTGGCAGGTGGCAGTATTACACCATTCTATAGGCCATCAGCATAGATGTAGAAGGGGTCAACTCCCATTCATATAAGCTGGTAGCATAGAGACATCAGTGGTGGTAGTCAAAGTCATTTTTTAACTGTAATGCAGTTGATTGGTGATGATGACATGAACATGTATTGAAGTTGACATCTATACAATAATTATACTTTGACTTTTACCTCAACATAGTGTGAAATACACATATAAACAACAACCTAAATGTAGGATAATTTTTCTGGCTGTCAATGAGGAGATTCAGGACTTTCCCCCAAGGCCCTTTCCACCATTCATTTCCATGGCAATTCCATTGTTTTGGTAGAATTCGATTGACCTCTTTACCGCATCTATCCCTGCCTGCTTGAAGTAGACTTTTCCCCTAACCACAGATCTAGGATCATATTACCCAACTGTAATTGGTACCTTAATATCACAGCCACTGATCTGACGTGGTTTGCCTGGTCTAAATATAAGATGACATCCACTGTCAGGATGTGGAAGACTTTGAAGTATGATTCCATGAAACTGTGTGATCTCAGCCTTATGTAGAGGAGGTTGAAGACACAACCTCACCATGTATCAGTGATCACAGAGGAAACGTCTAGTTACCCCATGTAGGTAACAGACTAAAGTAGTGAGAGAGTGTCTGACATGCAGTGAGACTGTAGTGGAGGAAGAGAGGAGGTTTCTGGACAGGTTGGGAGGAAGATCAATGCAGTCGTGTTGGTGTGAGGACTGTGAAGGTAGGAGACTGTGCTCGTGTGTGTGTGTGTGTGTGTGTGTGTGTGTGTGTGTGACAGATAGATAGCCCCCAGTTTGTGAGGGTGTGGATCAATGGATGTCAGTGTTCCTGTGCCTGAAATGGAGAGAGTGTAGCACAGAGAGGAAAGAGGAAAGGAAGAGAGAGAGGAAGAGAGAGAGGAAGAGAGAGAAGAGAGAGAGAAAGAGAGAGAGAAGAGAGAGAGAAGAGAAAGAGAGAGAGAGGAGAGAGAGAGAAAGAGAGAGGAAGAGAGAGAGAAGAGAGAGAGAGGAGAGAGAAAGAGAGAGAGGAAGAGAGAGAGGAAGAGAGAGAGAAAGAGAGAGAGGAAGAGAGAGAGGAAGAGAGAGAGAAAGAGAGAGGAAGAGAGAGAGGAAGAGAGAGAGAAAGAGAGAGAGGAAGAGAGAGAGGAAGAGAGAGAGGAAGAGAGAGAGAAAGAATCAGGGGGGATTGGGTGAGGGTCATTTTCCCATCAGCCTTCAGCACAGCACCCTGCTGAGAGAGGCACAGCAGTAGGGCCACACACACACACACACACACACAAATAGGATTAACCCAGACAATCCTTATGAAGCAGATTACAGGACACAACACAGCTGTCATAATGATAAGATAACCAGGAGACACACAACCAACCACCCCAATACTACACATTCTAAATGTACCTGTCTGAACAGTTCAATGCCAACGGTAGAAACTAAGGCCTACTGCTGAGTTCGGTGAAATACTCAAGACAATGTAGACCTACTCTTCACTGACACAAGTCGTCTAGATCATCCACAGTAAACACTATCGGTCACAAGGACACATCATGTGTTTTCAATGGTAGTGAGTTCTACTTCTCCTTAAACACCAGACATGTGTCATCACCACACGCCACACATTGCAACAGGCCTAGTGGTTCTCAGAAGGCTGGGAGAGAAGGATGTTCTTCCTGGCTGTTATACTGTCTTTGGCCAGCAGATGGAGGTGCATCATAGAGACATGGAGAGGGAGTCCCCAGCTCTTCAGCAGCAGTTCTATAGTGAGCAGTGTGACCAGAGGCAGACCAGAGGCAGACCACTGGGTTATGGCTGACTTCAGCTTGACAGAACAGAAGTTTGACATGGAAAGAACACATATGGAGCCATTTAGGAGGAAGAACAATTAAATACATCGTTATTGAATCATCATTGGGCTATTTGTTAGTGGTGTCAATACTATAGACATATAACTAATAGAACAGGCTTGGAACCTCTAACCCTGCAATTTTAGTGGTAAACTCATATGCTGCCTGGTATTGTGAGGCAATTATTTCCATGGTAGTGTAGAATGTTAATTCAAATTATGAAGTAATGTGGCTCATGCAATGGAATGTCTTTTTTGTAATGTCAGTTGAGAAGATACAACAAATCACAGCCTAGATTGATGGGTACACTTCCTGGTTTTAAATCCTGCATGGCTCATATGGGCTCACTCGCAATGGCCACCCACTATGCTATCACTGACTTGAATGGGGACGCCTGTTCTGTTAATTCAATTTCTATGGTCAAAACACTTGTCAGTAATATGACACTGGGTCAGCAGTTCAGTAGGGGTTAAATCTCTCTGTTCTCAGTAACTTTACTCCAGTTCCACAGTAAAAGGGATTGAAGGGCTCAGTTAAACTTAATAACCCTTTCTAGGCTTCCCTGCCCTGGGGAAAAACATAACAAAGCTTTCAGAAGGAAATCCAATGAATACCACACACACACAATGGCTAACTGACATTTTCTTTTTTGTACCTTTATTTAACTAGGCAAGTAAGTTAAGAACACATTCTTATTTACAATGACAGCCTAGGAACAGTGGGTTAACTGCCTTGTTCAGGGGCAGAACGATAGATTTGAACCTTGTCAGCTTGGGGATTTGATCTAACAACCTTTCGGTTACTAGTCCAACGCTCTAACCACTAGGCACTAGGCTACCTGCCAACGATACAACAGTAAACAGACTGTTGTATCGTCCTGTTGTGAGAAAAGCCGATCACTAACAAACAATTGCACAGACACACTGAAAAATCAACAACACACACCCTGTTCTGCCCTCTTGCTGCATGGAATGCAGATTACACACGCACACGCACAGACAGAGTAAATCCTCTTGGCTCCTGTGTGCCCTGACCAGTGCAGAGATAACAGTCAGGCAGCTCTAGAGGGCCGTTCATCTTTAACCAGGAAGGGATTTGACTATCAGCTAGTTAAAACAACCAATGGAGATACTTTCTGACAGACAAGCAGCCTGTCTGCCTGTCTAGCAGATCCAGCTGCTAGGCCCAGCCCAACCCAGCCCTTCTCACTGGAGGTAAAGCACACATCAAGGATCAGATCAGCCTAACATTAACCCAACTCAGTCCAGTATAGTCCTGGCTAATCTAGCCCAGCCTCCATGAGTATAAAATCTCTCCTCTCTTTCCCAAACCAATATCCGATTATTAGTTTAGTACATTAGCACAGAGGAGTACTACTGGTGAAACAGACTAGCATTAAGAGCTACATGCTAGCAGCTACTGTAGTTCAGTTAACCCCACTAACAAGGGCCTCTCATCAGCCATGATCCCTGCTGCTATGGCCTCTTTGAACAAGGATCCTGGTCCTCTACAAAGACCCAGAGCTCCAGGCAGAGGAATGGCAGCTGGAGGAATTTGCCCCAGGACAGGGCACCTTACTGGGGTTAAAGAGAACACTAACACCCCTGGGAAACTCCAGGGTTGAACCTGTATGACTGAAATGGACACACAATGTAAACATGTTTAAAACCCCACACATGAACACAAACACACATACACACTAGAGGTTGACCGATTAATCGGCATGGCCAAGTTTTCATAACAATTTAAGTTTTCATAACAATCGGTAATCGTAATTTTTAGATGCCGATTATGGCCGATAACATTGCATTCCACAAGGAAACTGTGTGGCAGGCTGACCACCGGTTACACGAGTTCAGCAAGGAGCCAAGGTAAGTTGCTAGCTAGCATTAAACTTATCTTATAAAAAACAATCAATCTTCACAATCACTAGTTAACTACACATGGTTGATGATATTACCAGGTTAACTAGCTTGTCCTGCGTTGCATATAATCAATGCGGTGCCTGTTAATTTATCATTGAATCACAGCCTACCTCGCCAAACGGGGGATGATTTAAAAAAGCACAATCGTTGCACGAATGTACCTAACCATAAACATCAATGCCTTTCTTAAAATCAATACACAGAAGTATATTTTTTGTTAAAAGAAATTCATGTTAGCAGGCAATATTCACTAGGGAAATTGTGTCACTTCTCTTGCGTTCATAGCACACAGAGTCAGGGTATATGCAACAGTTTGGGCCGCCTGGATCGTTGCGAACTAATTTGCCAGAATTTTACATAATTATGACATAACATTGAAGGTTGTGCAATGTAATAGGAATATTTAGACTTAGGGATGCCACCCGTTCGATAAAATACATAACGGTTCCGTATTTCTTCTGAAAGAATAAACATTTTGTTTTCGAAATGATAGTCTCCAGATTTGACCATATTAATGACCAAAGGCTCGTATTTCTGTGTTTATTATATTATAATTAAGTCTATGATTTGATATTTGATAGAGCAGTCTGACTGAGCGGTGGTAGGCAGCAGCAGGCTCGTAAGCATTC
This sequence comes from Oncorhynchus tshawytscha, assembly GCF_018296145.1. Lineage (NCBI taxonomy): Eukaryota > Metazoa > Chordata > Actinopteri > Salmoniformes > Salmonidae > Oncorhynchus > Oncorhynchus tshawytscha. The sequence continues at coordinate 1,726,391 of NW_024609834.1, forward strand.
ATTCAAACTTTACTGCGTTTGCCAGCAGCTCTTAGCAATGCTTGATCACAGCGCTGTTTATGACTTCAAGCCTATCAACTCCTGAGATTAGTCTGGCAATACTAAAGTGTCTATTAGAACATCCAATAGTCAAAGGTATATGAAATAGAAATGGTAGAGAGAGAAATAGTCGACGCGTTTTAACATGGCACATATTGCACTTTTACTTTCTTCTCCAATACCGTGTTTTTAAACCAAATTGAGCATGTTTCATTATTTATTTGAGGCTAAATAGATTTTATTTATGTATTATATTAAGTTAAAATAGAAATGTTATTTCAGTATTGTTGTAATTGTCATTAAAAATCGTCAGATTAATCGGTATCGGCTATTTTTGGACCTCCAATAATTGGTATTGGTATCGGCATGGAAAATCATAATCGGTCGACCTCTAACACACACACACACACTGTCAGATACACCAGGATAAACATACTCTGGTAGTTCCAGGTCAGTTTGACTTCTGAGAGGAGATCTAGCCCCATGAGATGCCATCTATAAGGCTGCTGAGCTAGACTATTAGAGATAGAGAGAGACCCAACCAAATCATGAGAAAACAAAAATATCATTACTGAATTAACAAAAACATCAATGCTATTTGGCCCTACACAGAGAGTACAGTGGCAGAATACCTGACCACTGTGACTGATCAAAAATGAAGGAAAGCTTTGACTATGTACAGACTCAGTGAGCATAACCTTGCTATTGAGAAAGGCCGCCGTAGGCAGACATGGCTCTCAACAGAAGACAGGCTATGTGCACACTGCCCACAAAATGAGGTGGAAACTGAGCTGCACTTCCTAACCTCCTGCCAAATGTATGACAGTATTAGAGACACATATTTCCCTCAGATTACACAGACCCACAAAGACTTCCAAAACAAATCCAATTTTGATAAACAACCATATCTTTTGGCTCTAATACCACAGTGTGCCATCAAAACAGCACTGATCGTGACTTGTTGTCACAAGAAAAGGTCAACCAGTGAAGAACAAACACCATTATAAATACAACCCATATTTTTTTGTGAGTGTAATGTTTACTGTTAATTTTATATAGTTTATTTCACTTTTATTTCACGTTTATTATCTATTTCACTTGCTTTGGCAATGTAAACATATGTTTGCCATGCCAATTAAGCCCCTTAAATTGAAACTGAATTGAGAGAGAGAGAGAGAGAGAGAGAGAGAGAGAGAGAGGGTACAGTAGTTAGACAGTAGAGTATTCTAGTGTCTGTCAGTATACCTGTACTCTATCATTACCCTGCAGGCCTCCATTCACCTCCATTATAGAGTTACATCAGACAGCATGAGAGTACAGCTCCCTCTGACCCTGCACACACACACACACACACACACACACACACACACACACACACTCAGACGCTCACATATACACCACACCGCTCTTTGTGAAAGTGGTGCTCCTGCATTAGAGGAGAGCAGTCTTTCAGTGGGGGTCTGGTCTACCAGTCTGGTCTATCAGCCCAGTGGGGGGGTCTGGTCTACCTGTCTGGTCTATCAGCCCAGTGGGGTTTTGGTCTACCAGTCTGGTCTATCAGCCCAGTGGGGGTCTGGTCTACCAGTCTGGTCTATCAGCCCAGTGGGGGTCTGGTCTACCTGTCTGGTCTATCAGCCCAGTGGGGGTCTGGTCTACCTGTCTGGTCTATCAGCCCAGTGGGGTTCTGGTCTACCAGTCTGGTCTATCAGCCCAGTGGGGGTCTGGTCTACCAGTCTGGTCTATCAGCCCAGTGGGGGTCTGGTCTACCAGTCTGGTCTATCAGCCCAGTGGGGGTCTGGTCTACCAGTCTGGTCTATCAGCCCAGTGGGGGTCTGGTCTACCAGTCTTGTCTATCAGCCCAGTGGGGGTCTGGTCTACCAGTCTGGACTATCATCCCAGTGGGAGTCTGGTCTACCAGTCTGGACTATCAGCCCAGTGGGAGTCTGGTCTACCAGTCTGGAATATCAGCCCAGTGGGAGTCTGGTCTACCAGCCCAGTGAGAGTCTGGTCTACCAGCCTGGACCATCAGCCCAGTGGGAGTCTGGTCTACCAGCCCAGTGGGAGTCTGGTCTACCAGTCTGGACCATCAGCCCAGTGGGAGTCTGGTCTACCAGCCCAGTGGGAGTCTGGTCTACCAGTCTGGACTATCAGCCCAGTGGGAGTCTGGACTATCAGCCCAGTGGGAGTCTGGTCTATCAGCCCAGTGGGAGTCTGGTCTACCAGCCCAGTGGGAGTCTGGTCTACCAGTCTGGTCTACCAGCCCAGTGGGAGTCTGGTCTACCAGTCTGGTCTACCAGCCCAGTGGGAATCTGGTCTATCAGCCCAGTGGGAGTCTGGTCTACCAGCCCAGTGGGAGTCTGGTCTACTTGTCTGGTCTACCAGCCCAGTGGGAGTCTGGTCTACCAGACCAGTGGGAGTCTGGTCTATCAGCCCAGTGGGAGTCTGGTCTACCAGTCTGGTCTACCAGCCCAGTGGGAGTCTGGTCTACCAGTCTGGACTATCAGCCCAGTGGGAGTCTGGTCTACCAGCCCAGTGGGAGTCTGGTCTACCAGTCTGGACTATCAGCCCAGTGTTCTGTGTGTGTTTTATTATTCACCACCCCTACTTCCTGTCCTCCACTCTCTCTCTCTGTATTTCTCCCTCCCTCCTCCTCCTCTTCTCTCCATGTGTACTTGCTTGGCTTGGCATGAAAGCACAGCAATGACAGGGACGAGGTTCTGCTTAGAAAGGATCTCTCTCTCTCCCAAACACACACACATACCGCCTAGTGTGAAACTGTCTCCAGGGTATATCTACGAGCTCTCTGTCTGTTCCTCTCCTCCATGTTCCCTTCCTCTTTATCTCCCCTCTTTCCCCCCATCCTCTCTCAGCCCCTGTTAATTAAACAGAGGTTCTCCTTAGGTTGTAGAATGACACATACACAAAGTATTGTGACGCATACACAAAGTATTGTGACGCATACACAAAGTATTCTGACACATACACAAAGTATTCTGACACATACACAAAGTATTCTGACACATACACAAAGTATTGTGACACATACATAAAGTATTCTGACACAAAGTATTCTGACACATACACAAAGTATTCTGACACATACATACAGTATTCTGACACATACATACAGTATTCTGACACATACATACAGTTTTCTGACACAAAGTATTCTGACACATACATACAGTATTCTGACACATACACAAAGTATTCTGACACATACACAAAGTATTCTGACACATACATACAGTATTCTGACTCATACATACAGTATTCTGACACAAAGTATTCTGACACATACATACAGTATTCTGACACATACACAAAGTATTCTGACACATACATACAGTATTCTGACACAAAGTATTCTGACACATACACAAAGTATTCTGACACATACATACAGTATTCTGACACATACACAAAGTATTCTGACACATACACAAAGTATTCTGACACATACATACAGTATTCTGACACAAAGTATTCTGACACATACATACAGTATTCTGACACAAAGTATTCTGACACATACATACAGTATTCTGACACAAAGTATTCTGACACATACACAAAGTAATCTGACACAGTGTATATGTGTCAGTATTCTCTGAAACAGCAGTGTGGGCGTATGACACATCAGCTTGGTAACACACACACACACACACACACACACACACACTCACTCACTCACTCACTCACTCACTCACTCACTCACTCACTCACTCACTCACTCACTCACAGAGAGAAACCCAATTACACACATACCCTTCACTCACACACTGTGACTTATCGCTTGACTCCACCACTTTGTCTGCGTGTGTGTCTTTGTCTCTGGAGCAGACCCAGGGACTTGGCTGGCGTCTGAGATGCTGTGGCTAATGTGGGGTAGATGGCCCACTGCTCCCCTGGTGGTGGAGCCAGACCCAGGCCTTGGCTGGCGTCTGAGATGCTGTGGCTAATGTGGGGTAGATGGCCCACTGCTCCCCTGGTGGTGGAGCCAGACCCAGGCCTTGGCTGGCGTCTGAGATGCTGTGGCTAATGTGGGGTAGATGGCCCACTGTTCCCCTGGTGGTGGAGCCAGACCCAGGGCCTTGGCTGGCGTCTGAGATGCTGTGGCTAATGTGGGGTAGATGGCCCACTGCTCCCCTGGTGGTGGAGCCAGACCCAGGCCAGCTGTAAGCCTGATAGCAGGCAGCCCAGAGCTGAGAGCTACTGGGCTCCGGGCCTGGAGTGGTAGAGCATGCACCTGCTCCCATCATGGAAGCTCCAACTGACACACACTAACACACACACTCAAGAGACACAAAAAGACACACACACACGTAGACGCACAAATACAAACACCAAAGGCAGAATCACAGAGAAAGACAAACAGCATACCCAAATACACCAAAACAGACAGACACAAACACTGACACACACTAAGACATAGACAAAGGCACAGACACATCACAAGGCCCAGCCAGCTGTGGAGCTTATCATGATAACTGCACCTGCCAGCCTCTTCAGTCTACCTCCAGCAATGACATCTCTCCTCAACCACAGTCATACCCCACACTACATCCTTACTCACACTGAACCATACACCACTATGTACACTACTGTTGTTCTTGTTGTCTCTGCTGGTCATCTCTTTTCCCAGACTGCCTCTCTCTCCCCCTACTAATCTCCTTCACTCGTCCCCTCCCTCTCCCCTTCGCTCAACCCCTCCTTTCTCTCTCTGTCTCTCTTTGTCGCTCTGATGAAGTGTGTAGGGTTATGGTTGGCTAATTATCTCTCCCTGTGCTCTGCCAGGGACAGGGATCCATGGTGACTCCACAAGGAGTAACACACACAAACTTACAGCCTCACAGCCTGGCTACTCACTGCAACGACAACCCTCAGCTATTGGGGGAAGGGTCGGGGTCTACTCTCTGTGTGTGTGTGTGTGTGTGTCTTTTGCCCTTGTGTGGATGATGGATGGCTGCTGGTGTTGTCCCTCCGGGCGAGTCGGAGAGGAGAACCCGTCGCCATGGCCACACTTTCTCTCGCCATTAGTGATGAGAGCAAAGGCTGATGGGTAGGAGAGTCTACTCAGAGTAAATAGGGCAGAGTGGAGCTCCGTCCCTTAACACACTCTGGGTCAAATTTATAGCAGATCTAGGATCAGCTTACTCTACACAAATACCAACCTATCCTAACTTATCCATGAGAAGAAAAAAACACACACTGACCTGATATCAGTCTTTAGACAAGACTGGAGTAATCTGCCTCTAGGGGTTTAGTGAGGCCGTTGAGGACAGGGGTTGTAGACTAGACTAGACAGAGGTAGATGCATGTAAGGCATTTCTCCTCCACTGATAATATCCTCTTCACAAGTAAACAAGGAAACAGACACACACACACACACATCCTATGACACTCAGCTGATGTAGCAGATGCCAGTGGCACTTCCAGTATGTTTATAATGACAGTCTTTCTCTCCCTGAGGAGACATGTGACAGGCTAACACATGACTAGAGAGGGGGGGGAGAAGAATGAAGGAAGAGAGAGAGAGAGAGAGCAAGATAGACAGGGAGAAGAAGTAAGAGAAAGCAATAGAACACAGGAAGAGAAGGAGAAGGGAGACATAGTGAGGGGAAAATAGGAGGATGAGGACTTTTCTCTGGAATTTGATTACATTGCAAATTGACCCACACACACCACATACACCACATACACCACACACACCACACACACCACCTAAAAACATTGACACAGAGTGAATGAAGGACGTCACTCTGCTTTGTCAACTCTACAGTGTTTCTCAGAGTTCTCTTTTGAACTGACCAGGCACAGTGTGTGTTTGGCTACATGTGTGAGTTTGGCTTAGCCAGTGTGTGTGTGTGTGTGTGTGTGTGTGTTAGCTGTGCCTCCCATGTGCCTGTGCAGAGTTTGTTTGGCCAGTGCTTATCAGACCTGGAGACTTTAGCTACACTAGCTAACAACACACACACAGCTAAACACACGACTCTGTGCTCTTCAGTTATTGCTGCGCTACCAGGTTAGCTAATGTTAGACCTGAGAAATGACTCTTCCTTTCACGTTGTTCCTGTGTGCTCTTCTCTAGTGAAAGACCAGCTCTCTGCTCAGTCTCAGACCAGGGAAAGGAACACCCCTCAGTCTGTGTGCTCTTCTCTAGTGAAAGACCAGCTCTCTGCTCAGTCTCAGACCAGGTAACGGAACACCCCTCAGTCTGTGTGCTCTTCTCTAGTGAAAGACCAGCTCTCTGCTCAGTCTCAGACCAGGTAACAGAACACCCCTCAGTCTGTGTGCTCTTCTCTAGTGAAAGACCAGCTCTCTGCTCAGTCTCAGACCAGGTAACGGAACACCCCTCAGTCTGTGTGCTCTTCTCTAGTTCTGCTCAGTCTCAGACCAGGGAAAGGAACACCCCTCAGTCTGTGTGCTCTTCTCTAGTGAAAGACCAGCTCTCTGCTCAGTCTCAGACCAGGTAACGGAACACCCCTCAGTCTGTGTGCTCTTCTCTAGTGAAAGACCAGCTCTCTGCTCAGTCTCAGACCAGGGAAAGGAACACCCCTCAGTCTGTGTGCTCTTCTCTAGTGAAAGACCAGCTCTCTGCTCAGTCTCAGACCAGGAAAGGAACACCCCTCAGTCTGTGTGCTCTTCTCTAGTGAAAGACCAGCTCTCTGCTCAGTCTCAGACCAGGTAACGGAACACCCTCAGTCTGTGTGCTCTTCTCTAGTGAAAGACCAGCTCTCTGCTCAGTCTCAGATCAGGTAACGGAACACCCCTCAGTCTGTGTGCTCTTCTCTAGTGAAAGACCAGCTCTCTGCTCAGTCTCAGACCAGGAAAGGAACACCCCTCAGTCTGTGTGCTCTTCTCTAGTGAAAGACCAGCTCTCTGCTCAGTCTCAGACCAGGGAAAGGAACACCCCTCAGTCTGTGTGCTCTTCTCTAGTGAAAGACCAGCTCTGCTCAGTCTCAGACCAGGGAAAGGAACACCCCTCAGTCTGTGTGTCTCTAGTGAAAGACCAGAACACCCCTCAGTCTGTGTGCTCTTCTCTAGTGAAAGACCAGCTCTCTGCTCAGTCTCAGACCAGGAAAGGAACACCCCTCAGTCTGTGTGCTCTTCTCTAGTGAAAGACCAGCTCTCTGCTCAGTCTCAGACCAGGGAAAGGAACACCCCTCAGTCTGTGTGCTCTTCTCTAGTGAAAGACCAGCTCTCTGCTCAGTCTCAGACCAGGGAAAGGAACACCCCTCAGTCTGTGTGCTCTTCTCTAGTGAAAGACCAGCTCTCTGCTCAGTCTCAGACCAGGGAAAGGAACACCCCTCAGTCTGTGTGCTCTTCTCTAGTGAAAGACCAGCTCTCTGCTCAGTCTCAGACCAGGGAAAGGAACACCCCTCAGTCTGTGTGCTCTTCTCTAGTGAAAGACCAGCTCTCTGCTCAGTCTCAGACCAGGGAAAGGAACACCCCTCAGTCTGTGTGCTCTTCTCTAGTGAAAGACGAGCTCTCTGCTCAGTCTCAGACCAGGGAAAGGAACACCCCTCAGTCTAGTGCTCCAGGAGACTAGAAGACTGAGACATTTTATTACCTCACATTAATTCAAATCAATTTAGTTTCATTGGCATGACTAGTCCAATGTTGCCAAAGCAGTATGCACTACAAGATAAACCACAAATAATACTAAACGGTATTAAATTGCAAAACAAACTAATGACAAACAAATGTACACGCACACACATTTCTGTTGGTGAGGATCAGAGGTCAGGTGTCCTTTTCCAGGGGCATGCTGGGACAGATCAGGTGACTGGTGATAACATCTGATGCCTACTGGGAGAACTGTGTGTGTGTGTAGTGGGGGGGGGGGGTGTCATTGTATCCCTCTGTTTGCACAAGCTGAACCGTTTACATATGTGCCAACAACACACTCGCCATTCCACCAAGGGTTTTACAGAGAGGTCTGCTTTGTGTGTGTGTCTGTGGGCAAAAGAGGATTGATGGTGTGTGTATGTATGAGAAAGTGTGTATGTGTGTCATGTGTCACTAGGTTGGCAAATGAAGGCTGCTCCTTATCCATCCTGGAAAGCAGGATTAAACCTACACACACGGGACATCACCCCGCAGTGGAGATGAAGTAACATTAAACCCCTGAGCAGAGTGTGACACAGGGACACGGTGTGTGTGTGACGATGTGTGTCACTAAACAGTCGCAGAGTAATTACCTCACAGATCAGGTTGGGCCTGTTCCATCACACACACCGTGAGCAGACACACACAACTGACGGATGTCACACACACCTCAGGGACTACAGCAGGGGTGTCAAACCACTATGTTCCTCTACCTGACTCTTTACTTTCAACCTGACACGCCATTCATCTCTGAGTGTTAGATCAGCCGGGGGAGGGGTGAGCAAACGGCAGTAGGTGTAAGGGGGTAACGGACCCCTAGGGTGTGTCTGTCTCCCTCTGACTCCTCGTCAAACAGGTGGTCTATGACATGTTTGGAAAGCTGCCTCTACTCTTCCTGTTTCCTGTTTATCCTTCCCTGTTTTACACCTCTGTTTCATCCTGCTGTTTTTACTCCATGAGGGAGTGTGTGGAAGGGGGAAAACAGGCATAGTTAAAAGACAGGCCTACACACACACACCCCTCCCCGGCGCCTGGAGTGAAAGCCTGTCAACCAGATCCCACATTACCCCATCACCACACAATCCTTCAGACTAACCCTAGACTAACAGCTCCATGAGAGAGAGACAGAGAGACCGACAGAGAGAGAAAGAGAGAGAGTGATAGAGTGAGCAAGAGAGAGACAGGGAGAGAGAGAGCTTGGCCAGGGAAAACTCTCATTACCCAAGCATCCTCCAGTGGTTTCTCTTCCAACGCAAAGACAGACCACACAACCCCAACAAGCACAGAGAACTCCGTGAACATACACACAACCCCAACAAGCACAGAGAACTCAGTGAACATACACACAACCCCAACAAGCACAGAGAACTCAGTGAACATACACACAACCCCAACAAGCACAGAGAACTCCGTGAACATACACACAACCCCAACAAGCACAGAGAACTCAGTGAACATACACACAACCCCAACAAGCACAGAGAACTCAGTGAACATACACACAACCCCAACAAGCACAGAGAACTCAGTGAACATACACACAACCCCAACAAGCACAGAGAACTCCGTGAACATACACACAGAGAGCTCAGTGAACATACACACAACCCCAACAAGCACAGAGAACTCCGTGAACATACACACAGAGAGCTCAGTGAACATACACACAACCCCAACAAGCACAGAGAACTCCGTGAACATACACACAGAGAGCTCAGTGAACATACACACAACCCCAACAAGCACAGAGAACTCCGTGAACATACACACAGAGAGCTCAGTGAACATACACACAACCCCAACAAGCACAGAGAACTCCGTGAACATACACACAACCCCAACAAGCACAGAGAACTCAGTGAACATACACACAGTCACACACAGAGAGCTCAGTTAACATACACACAACCCCAACAAGCACAGAGAACTCAGTGAACATACACACAACCATAAACACAGAGAGCTCAGTGAACATACACACAGTCATAAACACAAAGAACTCAGTGAACATACACACAACCATAAACACAGAGAACTCAGTGAACATACACACAACCATAAACACAGAGAACTCAGTGAACATACACACAACCATAAACACAGAGAGCTCAGTGAACATACACACAACCATAAACACACAGAGCTCAGTGAACATACACACAGTCATAAACACAGAGAGCTCAGTGAACATACACACAGTCATAAACACAGAGAACTCAGTGAACATACACACAGTCACACACAGAGAGCTCAGTGAACATACACACAGTCACACACAGAGAACTCAGTGAACATACACACAGTCACACACAGAGAGCTCAGTGAACATACACACAGTCACACACAGAGAACTCAGTGAACATACACACAGTCACACACAGAGAACTCAGTGAACACACACACAGTCACACACAGAGAACTCAGTGAACATACACACAGTCACACACAGAGAACTCAGTGAACATACACACAGTCACACACAGAGAACTCAGTGAACATACACACAGTCACACACAGAGAGCTCAGTGAACATACACACAGTCACACACAGAGAGCTCAGTGAACACACACACAGTCACACACAGAGAGCTCAGTGAACATACACACAGTCACACACAGAGAGCTCAGTGAACATACACACAACCATAAACACAGAGAGCTCAGTGAACATACACACAGTCATAAACACAGAGAACTCAGTGAACATACACACAACCATAAACACACAGAGCTCAGTGAACATACACACAACCATAAACACAGAGAACTCAGTGAACATACACACAACCATAAACACAGAGAACTCAGTGAACATACACACAACCATAAACACAGAGAGCTCAGTGAACATACACACAACCATAAACACAGAGAGCTCAGTGAACATACACACAACCATAAACACACAGAGCTCAGTGAACATACACACAGTCATAAACACAGAGAGCTCAGTGAACATACACACAGTCATAAACACAGAGAACTCAGTGAACATACACACAGTCACACACAGAGAGCTCAGTGAACATACACACAGTCACACACAGAGAACTCAGTGAACATACACACAGTCACACACAGAGAGCTCAGTGAACATACACACAGTCACACACAGAGAACTCAGTGAACATACACACAGTCACACACAGAGAACTCAGTGAACACACACACAGTCACACACAGAGAACTCAGTGAACATACACACAGTCACACACAGAGAACTCAGTGAACAACACACAGTCACACACAGAGACTCAGTGAACATACACACAGTCACACACAGAGAACTCAGTGAACACACACACAGTCACACACAGAGAACTCAGTGAACATACACACAGTCACACACAGAGAACTCAGTGAACATACACACAGTCACACACAGAGAACTCAGTGAACATACACACAGTCACACACAGAGAACTCAGTGAACATACACACAGTCATAAACACAGAGAGCTCAGTGAACATACCCACAGTCACACACAGAGAGCTCAGTGAACATACACACAGTCACACACAGAGAGCTCAATGAACACACACACAGTCACACACAGAGAGCTCAGTGAACATACACACAGTCACACACAGAGAGCTCAGTGAACATACACACAGTCACACACAGAGAACTCAGTGAACATACACACAGTCACACACAGAGAACTCAGTGAACACACACACAGTCACACACAGAGAACTCAGTGAACATACACATGTGCCTACACACACTTCGCTCACCTCACTGTGTGTTCAAATGCTGTGCATTGTAGTTTCAGAGAAACCCTGGGACATACTGTAGTTCTAATAGTCCAATGTGATGCCAGCCTCCTCCCTGCATCTCTCCAATATACACATATGTAAACCCATGCAAACTTTACAGTCTCTGTCATTGAAAGCTATCGGAGATAAGGAAATTCAAACTGGTCACCTTAGATCTAGGCACACTGTGTAAACACACAGACACACACACAGCACCTTGTAGGCTCTAATCACTGTCTAAACAGGGACATATGGCTTTTACCACTGACAAACTGTCACCGGGAGGACTGAGCCACAGACACACCAGCTGCCTGCTGGAGGTGGAGCACACTATCAGAACAGTCATAAAGTACAATGACAGTACAGGAGGTAGAGGAACAATGTTGCAACAATAGAGGTTGTGTTTTAGGTAGAAAGAGATTTTGGTTTGGTTTTAATCCGTTTTAGTTTTCTAACACTGAGCAATACATCTGCAGGCAGCTCCACGTTGTACTTGACATAGTCCAATAAATACAATGTAACACTTTGCGTTATAATTTTCATACGTCAAGCTCCAATCAGCAGCCTGCAGTGACAGAGGAGAGCAGCAACATGGCGGATTATTCTGAGGTCATTGAGCCTTATCAGCCGCGGGTAAACAAATAACCCGCTTCTTCTGGCTACTGATAACCTCAGTACACAGCACAGTGCGACTCTGCACGCTGGCCCGACGCCTTTTCCGTGTAGTGTGTGTGTGTGTGTGTGTGTTTATGCCTACTTTAGAAGCTGAGGCTACGCGCGCCTCCCGGTAACAAGGGGATCGCTGGTTGGCGCACCAGGAGCGTGGGAAGTTATTGACCCATTCCACCTGGCGTCTGTGTACACACACGCTCGGTCACGGACAGTCATCTTCAATATAAGTCCTCTTGTGACACCCTACGTCTACGACCAACAAACGTTTACCAGAGTCACACCATCGCCATTTTATACGACCGGTGGGGACAATGGAGATAACATGATCATGTCTAGATGGGATACAGCTTTTGTCAAATTGACGTCAAAAGTTTTGGGTGGCATTTTAGCTAACCCTTACACTTTTCCTAACCTTAACCTACTCATCCTAACCTGCTACATTAATTATCCTAACCTGCTGCGAAAATTCTCCAACCCTTTAACAACAAACTGTATCCCTTCTAGACAAAAACGGCTAATATAAGCTACAAAGATCCCACAGGCATACAACCCGTGACGTTTCAAAATAACTAGCCCAGAAATGTAATAGCAGAGTCATAAACTGAAAAATAGTAATACACACGTTTCCATTTATTCCATTATTTATATATAACCGACAAAATTAAGATAAATAGGCCTACATATAGCTAAACATTGTAATTTCAATGTTATGATGGAAGAAGCTATTATTTCCAATAGCCTACATAACTTAGCTATGGAAGGCAATAAAACAAAATGACACAAAGCAGACTTCTCCATTTCTGCCAAGGTTTCGATGTCTTTAACCGTGCCTCGTTCACAACTATTTTTTTGCCGATGAAGGCATGACAACCACACCAGGAAAGCTGTCGCAAAGCTTAGTTTATCAACTCTACACTCAAGGCGACAACCCCCGTGGACAATGTATCGAAAAGTCATCATTTGGACACTGTTAAACGTAGCCTAGATGTAACTCAACAATAGCCTAGGCCTACATATCAGTAATAAAATAGGTAACATTGTTCAAATCCAGTTTCGGTTTTCATTTGTCATAAAGACAAATGCTTTACGCACCGACACACAGGACAATATCACAAAACAGCATCATAAAACAAAGCCGTTGATGCGTTAACACGCCGCAACGCAAGAACTGCAAGCCAGCATCGAGCTTCAATTCACGACAATCGTTTCCTCGAGATAGTCATAACTTCCTCAACAAACCTCCCTACTGTTAACTCATTTACTCTAAAAACGTTGTTTACCAAACGAATACCGACAAAAAACTCACCGCAAAAGGAGAGTATAATCCAATATTTTTATTATAATCCCCACTAGTGGTAAAAGCGCAAATCCATCGCCGCGCTCCGCGCTGTCGACAGTAGGCTACTTTTGTTGTCACGCAGGAAGCTCCGTCGCTTGCGAGGCACACCGAGGGAGCCAGCCGGCTGCTGAGCAGAGCAGAGCCCGGAGGGGAGGGAGGGAGAAAGGAGGTAGGTGGGGCTTCTTCTCTA
>NW_024609834.1:1745000-1750000 GCF_018296145.1 Oncorhynchus tshawytscha
TCTCTCCCTTTGTTTAGAGGAAAGTAGCAGGCCTTTCAGAGCCTGCTATGGGGAGACACACTCAGAGAGGGGGAGAAGAATAGAGTGGGGCCCTCCCATGGACTGCCTGGGGCCTCCTCTTCCCCTCTAGGCCTGTCAGCCCATAATTTCCTATCCTCTCTATCCATCTATGCCTACCCAAACCCCCTCAAATGTCTCTGTACCTCTGTGAAAGCATAATAATGGTTGGGGGGACGGTTGTGTGTGTGGTGCCTCTGGGGCATATGTTTCCTGCTAGTGTTAAGGGGCAGTTATTAAATGAAGATCGGGTGGAAATAAAGGCATTTAACATGCAGAACAGATTCAAAAGGGAGGAGGAGATTCTTGAACAGCCACACACATCAGAGTTTTTAGGCAGATAGAGTTCACATTCTTTTCTATCATACCCTGGCTCCAACCTGCCTGTGTAGGCTAACCACGAGGTCTCTCTGTGTTTGTGATATGTCTCAGTGTGAGACCGTCAGCTGCCAATAACCTGGCACCCACACACGCACACAACCACACACGCACACAACCACACACGCACACAACCACACACGCACACAACCACACACGCACACAACCACACACGCACACACAACCACACACGCACACAACCACACACGCACACAACCACACACGCACACAACCACACACGCACACAACCACACACGCACACAACCACACACGGACACAACCACACACGGACACAACCACACACGCACACAACCACACACGCACACAACCACACACGCACACAACCACACACGGACACAACCACACACGCACACAACCACACACGCACACAACCACACACGGACACAACCACACACGGACACACACACGCACACAACCACACACGCACACAACCACACACGGACACAACCACACACGCACACAACCACACACGCACACAACCACACACGCACACAACCACACACGGACAACAACCACACACGCACACAACCACACACGCACACAACCACACACGGACAACAACCACACACGCACACAACCACACACGCACACAACCACACACGCACACAACCACACACGGACACAACCACACACGGACACACAACCACACACGCACACAACCACACACGCACACAACCACACACGGACACAACCACACACGCACACAACCACACACGCACACAACCACACACACGGACACACGGACCACACACGCACACAACCACACACGCACACAACCACACACGGACACAACCACACACGGACACAACCACACACGCACACAACCACACACGCACACAACCACACACGGACACAACCACACACGCACACAACCACACACGCACACAACCACACACGCACACAACCACACACGCACACAACCACACACGCACACAACCACACACGGACAACAACCACACACGCACACAACCACACACGCACACAACCACACACGCACACAACCACACACGGACAACAACCACACACGCACACAACCACACACGCACACAACCACACACAGACAACAACCACACACGCACACAACCACACACACACAACCACACACGCACACAACCACACACGCACACAACCACACACGCACACAACCACACACGCACACAACCACACACGCACACAACCACACACGGACACAACCACACACGCACACAACCACACACGCACACAACCACACACGGACACAACCACACACGCACACAACCACACACGCACACAACCACACACGCACACAACCACACACGGACACAACCACACACGCACACAACCACACACGCACACCACACACGCACACAACCACACACGCACACAACCACACACGCACACAACCACACACGCACACAACCACACACGCACACAACCACACACGCACACAACCACACACGGACAACAACCACACACGCACACAACCACACACGCACACAACCACACACGCACACAACCACACACGCACACAACCACACACGGACAACAACCACACACGCACACAACCACACACGCACACAACCACACACGGACACAACCACACACGGACAACAACCACACACGCACACAACCACACACGCACACAACCACACACACACACAACCACACACGCACACAACCACACACGGACACAACCACACACGGACAACAACCACACACGCACACAACCACACACGCACACAACCACACACGCACACAACCACACACGCACACAACCACACACGGACACAACCACACACGGACAACAACAACCACACACGGACAACAACCACACACGCACACAACCACACACGGACACACCAACACACGCACACAACCACACACGGACAACAACAACTGAGAAACTTAAACAACAACAACGGTTTATTGGAAAGCTGCTGATTCAGCCCACAAACAACCACACAGACGTCTCCCTTCTCTCTCTGTTTGACCCTTGGCTCACCTAGCCAGACCAAAGAGACAGACAGCAACAAATAACAAATCACCAGGCAGAGATTTCTGTCTGAGCCAATAAGAGGTGTTGGGAGGCGGCTGATAGAGTCTTTATGAGCATTGTGTGAGAGGGTAGAGTTTGAAGAGATTAGGTAAGGTCTGTTCACTAATCCCTGTCATATTTAATGTACATGCCTCTAAATACCAACCACACACACACACACACACACACACACACACACACACACACGCACACACACACACACACACACACACACACACACACACACACACACACACACACACACACACACACACACACACACACACACACACTGAGCCATATGGTACTGCTACAGTCTGCTAGGGAGTGATAGAGAGAAGATAGAGAGAGCGTGTGTGTGTGTGTGTGTGTGTGGGGGGGGGAGGGTTGAGTGTACAGGAGTAAAGGAGGGAGATACAAGTCTATTTATCAGTGTATCTGTGTGTATCTGTGTGTGTGTGTGTCTGTGTGTCAAATCAAATCAAACTTTATTTGTCACATGCGCTGTAGACTTTACCGTGAAATGCTTACTTACAAGCACTTAACAAACAATGCAGGTCAAGAATAGTTTTAGAAAAGATTTATCAAGTAGATTAAAATTAAAAGTAATAATAAAAAGTAACACAATAAGAATAACAATAATGAGGTTATATACAGGGGGCACCGGTACCGAGTCAGTGTGCAGGGGTACAGGTTAGTTGAGGTAATCTGTACATGTAGGTGGGGGTGAAGTGACTATGCATAGATAATAAACAGCGAGTAGCAGCAGTGTACAAAAAGGGGGGGGAGGGAGGGGGTCAATGTAAATAGTCCGGTGGTGATTTTATGAATTGTTCAGCAGTCTTATGGCTTGGGGGTAGAAGCTGTTGAGGAGCCTCTCGGTCCTAGACTTAACAGAGAGAGCAGTCTATAACTTGGGTGACTGGAGTCTCTGACAATTTTATGGGCTTTCCTCTGACACCACCTATTATATAGGTCCTGGATGGCAGGAAGCTTGGCCCCAGTGATGTACTGGGCCGTTCGCACAAACCTCTGTAGCGCCTTACAGTCAGATGCCGGGCAGTTGCCATACCAGGAGGTGATGCAACCAGTCAAGATTCTCTCAATGGTGAAGCTGTAGAACCTTTTGAAGATCTGGGGACCCATGCCAAATCTTGTCAGTCTCCTGAGGGGGAAAAGGCGTTGTTGTGCCCTCTTCACGACTGTCTTGATGTGTTTGGACCATAATAGTTCATTGGTGATGTGGACACCAAGGAACTTGAAACTCTCGACCTGCTCTACTACAGCCCCGTCGATGTGAATTGGGGTCTGTTCGGCCCTCCTTTTCCAGTAGTCCACAATCAGCTCCTTAGTCTTGCTCACATTGAGGGGGAGGTTGTGTCTGGCACCACAGTGCTAGGTCTCTGACCTCCTCCCTATAGGCTGTCTCATCGTTGTTGGTGATCAGGACTACCACTGTTGTGTCGTCAGCAAACTTAATGATGGTGTTGGAGTCGTGTTTGGCCACGCAGTCGTGGGTGAACAGGGAATACAGGAGGGGACTAAGTACACACCCTGAGGGGCCCCAGTGTTAAGAATCAGCGTGGCAGATGTGTTGTTGCCTACTCTGTGTGTATCTGCATGTGTGTCTGTGTATCTGGGTGTATCTGTGTGTGTAACTGGGTGTGTGTCTGTGTTTATCTGTGTGTGTGTATCCGTGTATATCTGTATGTATATGTGTGTGTGTATCTGGGTGTGTCTGTGTGTATCTGTGTGTGTGTCTGTCTGTATCTATGTGTATCTCATTGTGTCTGTGTGTATTTGTATGTGTGTATCTGTCTATATCTGTGTGTATCTGGGTGTGTCTGTGTGTATCTGTGTGTGTCTGTGTGTATCTGTGTGTGTCTGTGTGTATCTGTGTGTGTCTGTGTGTATCTGTGTGAGTCTGTGTGTATCTGTGTGTGTCTGTAAAATACATGACGCATGTATTGTATAGCATGTCAGTGTTCTCTCTCTCTTTTCTCTTTCTCTCTCCTTGTCCCTCTCTCCTCCTTCTCCTTTCCCCCCTCTCTCCTCCTTCTCCTCTTACCCCTCTCTCCCTCCCTCTCTCCCTCTTCTCCTTTCCCCCTCTCTCTCCCTCTTCTCCTTCCCACTCTCCTCCTCTCTCTCCCTCTTCTCCTTCCCCCTCTCTCTCCCTCTTCTCCTTCCCACTCCCCCCCTCTCTCTCAGTGTGTGTGTCAGGGGAGTGTGGTGAGGCCTATTAACAGGTGTAGGAGGCGAGGCTGTGCCTGATCCACTGACCTGCCCATTAGCCCGCTTCAGTCCTCTAAGCCCTCACATCGATCACACAGCCACACATCATTGATCTAGCAAACCAAGCACACTACTTACGTACAGCTACTCTCCCTCCCTCCCTTACTGCTAGTAGGGTGTTAACTGGTAATAACAGCCCTCGCCTGATCTACCTGAGCACACATATGCAAAATACACACACAGGACACGCACACACACACACAAAGCAGCAAACAACCCCCACACACCATCACAGGGC
>NW_024609834.1:1752500-1777500 GCF_018296145.1 Oncorhynchus tshawytscha
GCTCTCTAAAAGTCTGCTTGTCTGCTTTCACTGCTGTCAAATAAAGAGAGTCGGATAAAGAAGAGATCGAGAGATGTAATGATGAAAAGAGGAATCAAATGAACAGCTTTGTTTGAGGTACAGTTACTGTATAATGAACAATACATGAGACCAACCTGTTATGTCTTTACTACAATACCCATAATTCTGCTATTCCGCTCTCAACAGTAGGCTACAGGTAAACACACACACACACACACACACACACGCACACACACACACACACACACACACAAACACACACACACACACACACTCAAATAAACATAGAAAGAGAATGACTAGGAAATAAGCTAAGTATTAATACCTAATCAGCAGCATTAAGCTGTAGATGTACCATTTCTGGACTCACAACAACACAACAAAAACAAGACATTAACATCAACCCAGCTGTCTCTGTTTGAAACAAAACAAAGCTTAGTAAACCAATCATTCTGATCCTCTTCTATAACAGAGCCATACAACGCAGCCTTATGGCACCAGTGAGAAGCTTATATGCTTGAGCAGGTATACAGTTAGATAGCCATCTCCTTCAGTCTGTTTCAGAATCCTCATATCGCTGCTCCAGTGTGGAAGGAAAGAAGGAATAGAGAGATGGAGAGAGAACTAGAGGGAGGAAAGAGTAGACATACTGTATCTGTGTCATAGTCTGGTGTATCTTCACTCCAAATTAAAACAACAGCATCGACAAAAATATTTTCATTCTTCTTCTACCTCCCCCTCTCTCACACACTCCCTATTTTTCTCTCCCCCCAAACACCCTCTCCAACAGATGGTGTATGGAAGAGGAGAGGAGAGGCAGGCTAAAGCCAAAGCAATTATTTATCTAATTATGACTTACCACTCCACTGAATCATCTATCCCACAATCGTTAGGTATTCAAATAAGGGTGATTAGGGGGGTTATGCAAATGTGAACCAAATCATTATGGTTGTCATTACATAGGGGATCATCCCAGACACAGGGTCAGTTATCGGGACACCTAATTACAGACACACCCTAGCTAATAGCACACTGACTTTCTCCTGGCTTTTTACTGTATTTGTGTTGTGTGAAAGATGGATCAAAACAGGGGGGGATCATATAAGCAGGAGAGAGAGAGAGGGAGGGAGGAAGGGATAGAGAGAGAGGGAGAGAGAGGGAGGGAGGAAGGGATAGAGAGAGAGAGGGAGGGAGAGGGAGGGAGGAAGGGATAGAGAGAGAGAGGGAGGGAGGAAGGGATAGAGAGAGAGAGGGAGAGAGAGAGGGAGGGAGGGAGGGATAGAGAGAGAGAGGGAGGGAGAGGGAGGGAGGGAGGGATAGAGAGAGAGAGAGGGAGAGAGAGGGAGGGAGGAAGGGATAGAGAGAGAGAGGGAGGGAGGAAGGGATAGAGAGAGAGAGGGAGAGAGAGGGAGGGAGGGAGGGATAGAGAGAGAGAGGGAGGGAGGAAGGGATAGAGAGAGAGAGGGAGAGAGAGGGAGGGAGGGAGGGAGGAAGGGATAGAGAGAGAGAGAGGGAGGGAGAGGGAGGGAGGAAGGGATAGAGAGAGAGAGAGGGAGAGAGAGGGAGGAAGGGATAGAGAGAGAGAGGGGGAGAGAGGGAGAGAGGAAGGGATAGAGAGAGAGAGAGAGGAGAGAGAGGGAGGGAGGAAGGGATAGGGACGGAGGAAGGGATAGGGAGAGAGAGGGAGGGAGGAAGGGATAGGGAGCAAGAGGGAACGAGGAAGGGATAGAGAGAGAGAGCGAGAGAGAGGGAGGGAGGAAGGGATAGAGAGAGAGAGGGAGAGAGAGGGAGAGAGGAAGGGATAGAGAGAGAGAGGGAGAGAGAGAGGAAGGGATAGTGAGCGAGAGGGAGGGAGGGATAGAGAGAGAGAGGGAGAGAGGGAGGGAGGAAGGGATAGAGAGAGAGAGAGGGAGAGAGAGGCAGGGAGGAAGGGATAGAGAGAGAGAGGGAGAGAGAGAGGGAGGGAGGAAGGGATAGGGAGAGAGAGGGAGAGAGAGGGAGGGAGGAAGGGATAGAGAGGGAGAGAGAGGGAGAGAGAGGGAGGGAGGAAGGGATAGGGACGGAGGAAGGGATAGGGAGAGAGAGGGAGAGAGAGGGAGGGAGGAAGGGATAGGGAGAGAGAGGGAGGGAGGAAGGGATAGAGAGAGAGGGAGGGAGGAAGAGATAGGGAGAGAGGGGGAGGGAGGAAGGGATAGAGAAAGAGGGAGAGAGAGGGAGAGAGAGGGAGGGATAGGGAGCAAGAGGGAGGGAGGAAGGGATAGAGAGAGAGAGGGAGAGGGAGGGAGGGAGGGATGAAGGGATAGGGAGAGAGAGGGAGAGAGAGGGAGAGAGAGGGAGGGAGGAATGGATAGGGAGTGAGAGGGAGGGAGGAAGGGATAGAGAGAGAGAGGGAGAGAGAGGGAGGGAGGAAGGGATAGGGAGAGAGAGGGAGGGAGGGAGGAAGGAAGGGATAGAGAGAGAGGGAGAGAGAGGAAGAGATAGGGAGAGAAAGGGAGGGAGGAAGGGACAAGGAGAGAGGGAGGGAGGAAGGGATAGGGAGAGAGAGGGAGGAAGGGATAGAGAGAGAGAGGGAGGAAGGGATAGGGAGAGAGAGGGAGGGAGGAAGGGATAGGGAGAGAGAGGGAGGAAGGGATAGGGAGAGAGAGGGAGGGAGGAGGGATAGAGAGAGAGGGAGAGAGAGGGAGGGATAGGGAGCAAGAGGGAGGGAGGAAGGGATAGAGAGAGAGAGGGAGAGGGAGGGAGGGAGGGACGAAGGGATAGGGAGAGAGAGGGAGAGAGAGGGAGGGAGGAAGGGATAGGGAGTGAGAGGGAGGGAGGAAGGAATAGAGAGAGAGAGGGAGAGAGAGGGAGGGAGGAAGGGATAGGGAGAGAGAGGGAGGGAGGGAGGAAGGGATAGAGAGAGAGGGAGAGAGAGGAAGAGATAGGGAGAGAGAGGGAGGGAGGAAGGGACAGGGAGAGAGGGAGGGAGGAAGGGATAGGGAGAGAGAGGGAGGAAGGGATAGAGAGAGGGAGGGAGGAAGGGATAGGGAGAGAGAGGGAGGAAGGGATAGGGAGAGAGAGGGAGGGAGGAAGGGATAGAGAGAGAGAGGGAGAGAGAGAGAGAGAGAGAGAGAGAGGAAGGGATAGAGAGAGAGCGAGAGAGAGAGAGAGAGGGAGGAAGGGATAGGGAGAGAGAGGGAGGGAGGGAGAGGGAGGGAGGAAGGGATAGAGAGAGAGAGGGAGGGAGAGGGAGGGAGGAAGGGATAGAGAGAGAGAGGGAGAGAGAGAGGGAGGGAGGGAGAGAGAGAGAGAGAGAGGGAGAGAGGAAGGGATAGAGAGAGAGAGGGAGAGAGAGGGAGGGAGGAAGGAAGGGATAGGGAGGGAGGAAGGGATAGGGAGAGAGAGAGAGAGAGGGAGGAAGGGATAGGGAGTGAGAGGGAGGGAGGAAGGGATAGAGAGAGAGAGGGAGAGAGAGAGAGAGGGAGGGAGGAAGGGATAGAGAGAGAGAGGGAGAGAGGGGAGAGAGAGGGAGAGAGGAAGGGATAGAGAGAGAGGGAGAGAGAGAGGAAGGGATAGGGATCGAGAGGGAGGGAGGAAGGGATAGAGAGAGAGAGGGAGAGAGGGAGGGAGGAAGGGATAGAGAGAGAGAGGGAGAGAGAGGCAGGGAGGAAGGGATAGAGAGAGAGGGGGAGAGAGAGAGAGGGAGGGAGGAAGGGATAGGGGAGAGAGGGGAGAGAGAGGGAGAGAGAGGGAGGGAGGAAGGGATAGAGAGGGAGAGAGAGGGAGAGAGAGGGAGAGAGGAAGGGATAGGGACAGAGGAAGGGATAGGGAGAGAGAGGGAGGGAGTAAGAGATAGAGAGAGAGGGAGAGAGAGGGAGGGAGGAAGAGATAGGGAGAGAGAGAGAGGGAGGAAGGGATAGAGAGAGAGAGGGAGAGAGAGGGAGGGATAGGGAGCAAGAGGGAGGGAGGACGGGATAGAGAGAGAGAGGGAGAGAGAGAGGGAGGAAGGGATAGGGAGTGAGAGGGAGGGAGGAAGGGATAGAGAGAGAGAGGGAGAGAGAGGGAGGGAGGAAGGGATAGAGAGAGAGAGGGAGAGAGAGGGAGAGAGGAAGGGATAGAGAGAGAGGGAGAGAGAGAGGAAGGGATAGGGATCGAGAGGGAGGGAGGAAGGGATAGAGAGAGAGAGGGAGAGAGGGAGGGAGGAAGGGATAGAGAGAGAGAGGGAGAGAGAGGCAGGGAGGAAGGGATAGAGAGAGAGGGGGAGAGAGAGAGAGGGAGGGAGGAAGGGATAGGGAGAGAGAGGGAGAGAGAGGGAGGGAGGAAGGGATAGAGAGGGAGAGAGAGGGAGAGAGAGGGAGGGAGGAAGGGATAGGGACGGAGGAAGGGATAGGGAGAGAGAGGGAGGGAGGAAGGGGTAGAGAGAGAGGGAGAGAGAGGGAGGGAGGAAGAGATAGGGAGAGAGAGGGAGGAAGGGATAGAGAGAGAGAGGGAGGGATAGGGAGCAAGAGGGAGGGAGGAAGGGATAGAGAGAGAGAGGGAGAGGGAGGGAGGGAGGGACGAAGGGATAGGGAGAGAGAGAGGAGAGAGAGGGAGGGAGGAAGGGATAGGGAGAGAGGGAGAGAGAGGGAGGGAGGAAGGGATAGGGAGTGAGAGGGAGGGAGGAAGGGATAGAGAGAGAGAGGGAGAGAGAGGGAGGGAGGAAGGGATAGAGAGAGAGAGGGAGAGAGAGGGAGGGAGGAAGGGACAGGGAGAGAGAGGGTCAGTGGGAGAGCGAGGTAGAGATGTTACAAAGCCTGTGTGAGTTCAAGCCCATGCTAATAGGGTAACTGCATCGATTTCCATTTAGCTTCGGCCTTAGCAACAAGGCCTCTCTCTCTCTCTCCTTTTAACCAGCCCTGGCATGCTGTCAACCCTGCCTCCCCCTCCCCCTTCTCACAACAACTGCCAAAACAACCAAATAGATTAGGTCTTTAACACAGGCCAAACTCTCCCTGCCTCCCCCTTTCTCACTCTCCGTTAAGGGCCCTACACACTTCACGCAAACTATGCAAATGCAGCGATGGAGCGTTGTTTTCAGATGTAGTTCTATGTACGTTAGTGGAACGGACCGTATACAACGCTTTGTGGCACTGCGCTCAGTGTGATGAGCGGTCATCAAAATTGTTCCAATGCAACAGTTGGACAACAGATGAAAATACTCCAAACTATTTGCCATCAATCAGGCATTGATTGAATTATATATAGCACATAAAACATTTTACTGGCATGGATGAATAATGAAAGGTATTCAGGATGAATAATGAATGGTATTCAGGGATGAAAAATGAATGGCATTCAGGGATTTTGGTGGGAATGATTGTTATTCAATTTATCAGTTATTCAATTTATCAAATCAAATTTCACAGTTTTTTGTTGTTGTTGAATGCACTCGTATATACATGTTCTAATGGCATCAGGTATTTTTATATTTTGTGTTAATAAATACAATTATATGTGTCTAATTCTCATAAATACAATGGGTGTATTTGCATAAATGAAAATATTAACATAAAGGGGTGGAACAAGGCTGCAACAACAAACACTTGCTCTGTCTACCCTACCATCACTCACCTGCTCTGTCTAGGACTCTAGGTCTACCATCACTCACCTGCTCTGTCTAGGACTCTAGGTCTACCTGCACTCACCTGCTCTGTCTAGGACTCTAGGTCTACCATCACTCACCTGCTCTGTCTAGGACTCTAGGTCTACCATCACTCACCTGCTCTGTCTAGGACTCTAGGTCTACCTGCACTCACCTGCTCTGTCTAGGACTCTAGGTCTACCATCACTCACCTGCTCTGTCTAGGACTCTAGGTCTACCATCACTCACCTTCTCTGTCTAGGACTCTAGGTCTACCATCACTCACCTGCTCTGTCTAGGACTCTAGGTCTACCATCACTCACCTCCTCTGTCTAGGACTCTAGGTCTACCATCACTCACCTGCTCTGTCTAGGACTCTAGGTCTACCATCACTCACCTGCTCTGTCTAGGACTCTAGGTCTACCATCACTCACCTGCTCTGTCTAGGACTCTAGCTCTACCATCACTCACCTCCTCTGTCTAGGACTCTAGGTCTACCTGCACTCACCTGCTCTGTCTAGGACTCTAGGTCTACCATCACTCACCTGCTCTGTCTAGGACTCTAGGTCTACCATCACTCACCTGCTCTGTCTAGGACTCTAGGTCTACCATCACTCACCTGCTCTGTTTAGGACTCTAGGTCTACCATCACTCACCTCCTCTGTCTAGGACTCTAGGTCTACCTGCACTCACCTGCTCTGTCTAGGACTCTAGGTCTACCTGCACTCACCTCCTCTGTCTAGGACTCTAGGTCTACCTGCACTCACCTCCTCTGTCTAGGACTCTAGGTCTACCTGCACTCACCTCCTCTGTCTAGGACTCTAGGTCTACCTGCATTCACTTCCTCTGTCTAGGAGCCTGCACTCACCTCCTCTATCTAGGACTCTAGGTCTACCTGCACTCACCTCCTCTGTCTAGGACTCTAGGTCTACCTGCACTCACCTCCTCTGTCTAGGACTCTAGGTCTACCTGCACTCACCTCCTCTGTCTAGGACTCTAGGTCTACCTGCACTCACCTCCTCTGTCTAGGAGCCTGCACTCACCTCCTCTGTCTAGGACTCTAGGTCTACCTGCACTCACCTCCTCTGTCTAGGACTCTAGGTCTACCTGTACTCACCTCCTCTGTCTAGGACTCTAGGTATACCTGCACTCACCTCCTCTGTCTAGGACTCTAGGTCTACCTGCACTCACCTCCTCTGTCTAGGACTCTAGGTCTACCTGCACTCACCTGCTCTGTCTAGGACTCTAGGTCTACCTGCACTCACCTGCTCTGTCTAGGACTCTAGGTCTACCTGCACTCACCTGCTCTGTCTAGGAGTCTAGGTCTGCCTGCACTCACCTGCTCTCTCTAGGACTCTAGGTCTACCTGCACTCACCTCCTCTGTGTAGGTCTACCTGCACTCACCTACTCTGTCTAGGTCTACCTGCACTCACCTCCTCTGTCTAGGTCTACCTGCACTCACATCCTCTGTCTAGGTCTACCTGCACTCACCTCCTCTGTCTAGGCCTACCTGCACTCACCTCCTCTGTCTAGGACTCTAGGTCTACCTGCACTCACCTCCTCTGTCTAGGACTCTAGGTTTACCTGCACTCACCTACTCTGTCTAGGTCTACCTGCACTCACCTCCTCTGGCTAGGTCTACCTGCACTCACCTACTCTGTCTAGGTCTACCTGCACTCACCTCCTCTGTCTAGGTCTACCTGCACTCACCTACTCTGTCTAGGTCTACCTGCACTCACCTCCTCTGTCTAGGACTATAGGTCTACCTGCACTCACCTCCTCTGTCTAGGACTCTAGGTCTACCTGCACTCACCTCCTCTGTCTAGGACTCTAGGTTTACCTGCACTCACCTACTCTGTCTAGGTCTACCTGCACTCACCTCCTCTGTCTAGGTCTACCTGCACTCACCTACTCTGTCCAGGTCTACCTGCACTCACCTACTCTGTCCAGGTCTACCTGCACTCACCTACTCTGTCTAGGTCTACCTGCACTCACCTACTCTGTCTAGGTCGACCTGCACTCACCTACTCTGTCTAGGTCTACCTGCACTCACCTCCTCTGTCTAGAACTCTAGGTTTAAATGCACTCACCTTCTCTGTCTAGGACTCTAGGCCTACCTGCACTCACCTCCTCTGTCTAGGACTCTGGGTCTACCTGCACTCACCTCCTCTGTCTAGGCCTACCTGCACTCACCTCCTCTGTCTAGGACTCTAGGTCTACCTGCACTCACCTCCTCTGTCTAGGACTCTAGGTTTAAATGCACTCACCTTCTCTGTCTAGGACTCTAGGCCTACCTGCACTCACCTCCTCTGTCTAGGACTCTGGGTCTACCTGCACTCACCTCCTCTGTCTAGGCCTACCTGCACTCACCTACTCTGTCTAGGTCTACCTGCACTCACCTACTCTGTCTAGGTCTACCTGCACTCACCTCCTCTGTCTAGGACTCTAGGTTTACCTGCACTCACCTACTTTGTCTAGGTCTACCTGCACTCACCTCCTCTGTCTAGGTCTACCTGCACTCACCTACTCTGTCCAGGTCTACCTGCACTCACCTACTCTGTCCAGGTCTACCTGCACTCACCTACTCTGTCTAGGTCTACCTGCACTCACCTACTCTGTCTAGGTCGACCTGCACTCACCTACTCTGTCTAGGTCTACCTGCACTCATCTCCTCTGTCTAGAACTCTAGGTTTAAATGCACTCACCTTCTCTGTCTAGGACTTTAGGCCTACCTGCACTCACCTCCTCTGTCTAGGACTCTAGGTCTACCTGCACTCACCTACTCTGTCTAGGACTCTAGGTCTACCTGCACTCACCTCCTCTGTCTAGGAGCCTGCACTCACCTCCTCTGTCTAGGACTCTAGGTCTACCTGCACTCACCTCCTCTGTCTAGGACTCTAGGTCTACCTGCACTCATCTCCTCTGTCTAGGACTCTAGGTCTACCTGCACTCACCTCCTCTGTCTAGGACTCTAGGTCTACCTGCACTCACATCCTCTGTCTAGGTCTACCTGCACTCACCTACTCTGTATAGGTCTACCTGCACTCACCTACTCTGTCTAGGTCTACCTGCACTCACCTCCTCTGTCTAGGACTCTAGGTCTACCTGCACTCACCTCCTCTGTCTAGGACTCTAGGTTTACCTGCACTCACCTACTCTGTATAGGTCTACCTGCACTCACCTCCTCTGTCTAGGTCTACCTGCACTCACCTCCTCTGTCTAGGTCTACCTGCACTCACCTACTCTGTCTAGGTCTACCTGCACTCACCTCCTCTGTCTAGGTCTACCTGCACTCACCTCCTCTGTCTAGGTCTACCTGCACTCACCTCCTCTGTCTAGGTCTACCTGCACTCACCTCCCCTGTCTAGGTCTACCTGCACTCACCTACTCTGTCTAGGTCTACCTGCACTCACCTCCTCTGTCTAGGTCTACCTGCACTCACCTCCTCTGTCTAGGTCTACCTGCACTCACCTCCCCTGTCTAGGTCTACCTGCACTCACCTCCTCTGTCTAGGTCTACCTGCACTCACCTACTCTGTCTAGGTCTACCTGCACTCACCTCCTCTGTCTAGGTCTACCTGCACTCACCTCCTCTGTCTAGGTCTACCTGCACTCACCTACTCTGTCTAGGGCTACCTGCACTCACCTCCTCTGTCTAGGTCTACCTGCACTCACCTCCTCTGTCTAGGTCTACCTGCACTCACCTCCTCTGTCTAGGTGTACCTGCACTCACCTCCTCTGTCTAGGTCTACCTGCACTCACCTCCTCTGTCTAGGTCTACCTGCACTCACCTCCTCTGTCTAGGTCTACCTGCACTCACCTACTCTGTCTAGGTCTACCTGCACTCACCTCCTCTGTCTAGGGCTACCTGCACTCACCTACTCTGTCTAGGTCTACCTGCACTCACCTCCTCTGTCTAGGGCTACCTGCACTCACCTCCTCTGTCTAGGGCTACCTGCACTCACCTCCTCTGTCTAGGGCTACCTGCACTCACCTCCTCTGTCTAGGGCTACCTGCACTCACCTATTCTGTCTAGGTCTACCTGCACTCACCTCCTCTGTCTAGGGCTACCTGCACTCACCTCCTCTGTCTAGGGCTACCTGCACTCACCTCCTCTGTCTAGGGCTACCTGCACTCACCTCCTCTGTCTAGGGCTACCTGCACTCACCTCCTCTGTCTAGGGCTACCTGCACTCACCTCCTCTGTCTAGGGCTACCTGCACTCACCTACTCTGTCTAGGTCTACCTGCACTCACCTACTCTGTCTAGGTCTACCTGCACTCACCTACTCTGTCTAGGTCTACCTGCACTCACCTACTCTGTCTAGGTCTACCTGCACTCACCTCCTCTGTCTAGGACTCTAGGTTTACCTGCACTCACCTCCTCTGTCTAGGGCTACCTGCACTCACCTCCTCTGTCTAGGTCTACCTGCACTCACCTCCTCTGTCTAGGTCTACCTGCACTCACCTACTCTGTCTAGGTCTACCTGCACTCACCTCCTCTGTCTAGGTCTACCTGCACTCACCTACTCTGTCTAGGTCTACCTGCACTCACCTACTCTGTCTAGGTCTACCTGCACTCACCTCCTCTGTCTAGGGCTACCTGCACTCACCTCCTCTGTCTAGGGCTACCTGCACTCACCTCCTCTGTCTAGGACTCTAGGTTTACCTGCACTCACCTCCTCTGTCTAGGCTACCTGCACTCACCTCCTCTGTCTAGGTCTACCTGCACTCACCTCCTCTGTCTAGGTCTACCTGCACTCACCTACTCTGTCTAGGTCTACCTGCACTCACCTCCTCTGTCTAGGTCTACCTGCACTCACCTACTCTGTCTAGGTCTACCTGCACTCACCTACTCTGTCTAGGTCTACCTGCACTCACCTACTCTGTCTAGGTCTACCTGCACTCACCTACTCTGTCTAGGTCTACCTGCACTCACCTACTCTGTCTAGGGCTACCTGCACTCACCTACTCTGTCTAGGTCTACCTGCACTCACCTACTCTGTCTAGGTCTACCTGCACTCACCTACTCTGTCTAGGTCTACCTGCACTCACCTACTCTGTCTAGGACTCTAGGTTTACCTGCACTCACCTCCTCTGTCTAGGGCTACCTGCACTCACCTCCTCTGTCTAGGTCTACCTGCACTCACCTCCTCTGTCTAGGTCTACCTGCACTCACCTACTCTGTCTAGGTCTACCTGCACTCACCTACTCTGTCTAGGGCTACCTGCACTCACCTCCTCTGTCTAGGTCTACCTGTACTCACCTCCTCTGTCTAGGTCTACCTGCACTCACCTCCTCTGTCTAGGGCTACCTGCACTCACCTACTCTGTCTAGGTCTACCTGCACTCACCTACTCTGTCTAGGGCTACCTGCACTCACCTCCTCTGTCTAGGTCTACCTGCACTCACCTCCTCTGTCTAGGTCTACCTGCACTCACCTCCTCTGTCTAGGTCTACCTGCACTCACCTCCTCTGTATAGGTCTACCTGCACTCACCTACTCTGTATAGGTCTACCTGCACTCACCTACTCTGTCTAGGGCTACCTGCACTCACCTA
Source organism: Oncorhynchus tshawytscha (assembly GCF_018296145.1). Taxonomy (NCBI): domain Eukaryota; kingdom Metazoa; phylum Chordata; class Actinopteri; order Salmoniformes; family Salmonidae; genus Oncorhynchus; species Oncorhynchus tshawytscha. The sequence continues at coordinate 1,763,678 of NW_024609834.1, forward strand.
CTCTGTATAGGGCTACCTGCACTCACCTACTCTGTATAGGTCTACCTGCACTCACCTACTCTGTCTAGGGCTACCTGCACTCACCTACTCTGTATAGGTCTACCTGCACTCACCTACTCTGTCTAGGGCTACCTGCACTCACCTACTCTGTCTAGGGCTACCTGCACTCACCTGGGCTGTCTAGACTGCCTCATTAATACCTGCTGTTGTCACGTTCTGATGCATAATTCAACAATTGTGTCAATAGCAAGATACCCTCGGATAAACAATCCACACGTTTTCCTCTAGATTACACCTTTCTAAACATACTTTACATTGTTTGTGAGAGCAGACATAATATCACTATAATCAGTGTTCATTTTCGGAAGTTGCTTTCATTTCAGCACATCTAATTTGGAAAAACTGTTTAACTAAAGCAATTTATAACTATTTTCTATTCCACAAAAAAAGTGCACCCATCTTTCCTCTCTTTCTTGTGTTGTGTTGGAATGATGTTACATCCCTGAAGAAGCTTTAGTGTTCTTATAGATGCAACTGAAAGACTATGTATTCCATTTCAGACGCTACCGGGGTGTGTTTGACAGGTCATTACAAACATTTCCACGGTCGCAACGTTAACGGGGAAAAACGACAGGCACAAGGAAACGTATGAAAGAGTCGTAGGAGTAAAATGAAAGAAATCAATCCAGTGAGATTTAAGCTCTAGATCTTTAACCCCTGGCCTGATGGCATGGATACATAGCTGCTTTGATGTCTAACTTTCACAGCCCAGGTGTGTATGTGTGTGTGTGTGTGTTTACTCAGGTCAACTGTCAGGGGCTCAGATAACAGGCTAGACTGCTTTCACCTCTGTTTTACTCATCCCTCCAATCCACACTCCTTCCTCAGATAGAGCCTGCAGCGAAACCCTGAATTAACACCCTGTAAACCTCTACAGAGGATTACTGCACTAAAGGACAAATGAAGTCATCCAATGAGAGATATAACACACTCAAATCATACCATACAGGTGACCAGAAAAGCTCCTCCAAACCTGGCAGTCCATAGCTGACTCACAACATCAACTACCCTAGATTTTCTTAAGCACCAAAGACAAAGACTACAGTGTGTGTGTGTGCGTGTGCGTGTCTGTGTGTGTGTGTGTGAGAGAGAGAGAGAGACAGAGTATGATTAGCATTCAGCAGACACAGGGCAGTATTAGTGTGATATTAATGTGGTTGTCACGTCTGGAACACAGACAGACTGCATTAAGCTTATCATCACTCTCCTGCACACATCAAGGACTTCTGGGAAGACAAGCCCTGCCAACCCACCGGTTTAAGAGCAACAGGAGAGGTGGAGGAGGAGGGATGGAGGAGGAGGGATGGAGGAGGAGGGATGGAGGGGTGGAGGGGGAGGGATGGAGGGGGAGGGACGGTGGGGTGGAGGAGGAGGGGGGTGGAGGGGGTGGGGGTAGAGGAGGAGGGATGGAGAGGTGGAGGAGGAGGGTGGAGGGGGTGGAGGAGGAGGGGGTGGGGGGTGGAGAGGTAGAGGAGGAGTGGAGGGGTGGAGGAGGAGGGATGGGAGGTGGAGGAGGAGGGTTGGAGAGGTCGAGGAGGAGGGATGGAGGGGTGGAGGAGGAGGGATGGAGGGGTGGAGGAGGAGGGATGGGGGATGGGGGTGAAGGGGTGGAGGAGGAGGGGAGGGAGGGGTGGAGGGGTGGAGGATGAGAAAGGATTGAGAGGTGGAGGAGGAGGGGTTGAGGAGAAGGGATGGATGGGTGGAGGAGGGAGGTAGAGGTGGAGGAGGTGCGAGGAGGGATGGAGAGGTGGAAGAGGAGGGATGGAGGGGGAGGGATGGAGGGGTGGAGGAGGAGGGATGGAGGGGTGGTGGAGGAGGGATGGAGGGGTGGAGGAGGAGGGATGGAGGGTGGAGGGGAAGGGATGGAGGGGTGGAGGAGGAGGGATGCAGGGGTGGAGGAGAGGAGGGGTGGAGGAGGAGGGATGGAATGGTGGAGGGGGAGGGATATACAGGTGGTAGAGAGGAGGGATGGAGAGGTGGAGGAGAGGAGAAAATCACACATTACACTCCCAAAAGTCAACGCATCCACTGTATCCCTGACATTATATCTATCTTTTATTTTCTGTGTGTGTGTGTGTGTGTGTGCGTGTCATGTTTTATGTCTGCATGTCTGTGTAGTAATATGGGACAGTGTGTTTTGTGTGGATAAGTAGAGTATACATGTTCTATAAGGCGTGAGGAGTGATGCTGGCCTCAAACAGTATGAGACAGTATATTGACGTCCAATGTCTGTATTTACTGTAAGTGTGTGTGTGTGTGTTTCTGTGAGAGCACAATACTTCCTGCATGTCCATTTGTGTGGCAGAGAGTGAAAGACAGAGATAAAAGGAGTAAACAAAAGGCCGGCAGAGAGAGAGAGACCAATAGAAGGTTTATGTCCTGTCATAGCCTCTATGAGTTTATCTCTCTCAGAGAGCTCTTCCCTTCCTCAGATGCATCATGTGGAGAGGAATGCAGTGACCTGCTACAATAGGATTCTTTAAGTCTGCTCCTCCACTCTATCCAGATCCCTCTCCTATTCTCTCATTTGATTGAAAACGGGCAGTCTATTAACCATGCAGCATGCCTCCTTCCTTCAGCCTCTGTACATCCCTTCTTTTCCCCATCCTTTCCTCATTTCAGCCATGAAATACAGAGCTATACTAGTCAGATGGCAGTGATTATGACATTCTCTTACTGGGTTATATGAAGAGAGAAGAACAGAGGACTATGACAACTGTGACATCTGTGGAGAGATGTCACTCAACATAGACAATGGACATAGAAGAGCACAGCTCTTACTGTGCATTACAGAGATCAGCTCTTACTGTGCATTACAGAGATCAGCTCTTACTGTGCATTACAGAGATCAGCTCTTACTGTGCATTACAGAGATCAGCTCTTACTGTGCATTACAGAGATCAGCTCTTACTATGCATTACAGAGATCAGCTCTTACTGTGCATTACAGAGATCAGCTCTTACTGTGCATTACAGAGATCAGCTCTTACTATGCATTACAGAGATCAGCTCTTACTGTGCATTACAGAGATCAGCTCTTACTGTGCATTACAACTAAAGAAACCATCTATTTAGACATTTTACCAAAAATAAAATACTAACAAAGAAATGTGTGACATAGAAAAGCAGCCATTTTCTTTCTAGCTAGGCTGTTTTCTCCTGATCACTGAAGTCTATAATGAAGAGTGATTTGTTATAGAACAAGATTCCTCCCCAAACCCTAGTAAAGCTAAGCGGAAGCCTTCCCCACCCCCTAGCACTCGTCTCAGGGCTAAGACTGGAGAGAGAGAATGACAGAAGGGAGAGAAAAGGAGAGGATTTAGACTTCATCTGGGGATGAACATGCCATCTCCTCCTTCTAAATACTATTCCCTCTGTCGGTCTTACCACTCCTCTTACTGCAACATGATTCCCTCACTCTTGTTCCTCTCTCCTGTAGCTTACTGAAAAGGAGTGATACACATGTCCTCACCATACCCAATAACTCAGGCCCTAAGCACACTCATATGGCCTTAACACACTGTCAGCTCCACTCTGACACGTTTTGCCTGTGTGTAGATGGTGTATGTGTGCATTTGAAGTGAGCAGGGAGAGTGTGTGTGTGTGTGTGTGTGTGTGTGTGTGTGTGTGTGTGTGTGTGTGTGTGGTGTGTGTGTGTGTGTGAAGCCAGTAGAGCAGAGAGAGCATGTGTGTAGGGGGTCTAACCTAGGGGATGAGAAATGAACACAGGCACATTTTACTGCATGTATTTTCATTTTACTGGTGCCGGGACCATCTGCTATCCATCCTGCTTCACACACAGGATACAAAGATAAACAGGACTATACTGCAATCACCCCCCTCTTTCTCTTACTCCCCTCTCTCTCCATCTCTCTACCCACTTTCTCTCTGTACTCTCTCCTTTTCTCTCTCTATATCTATACCCTCTTTCTCTCTCAAACTCTTTCTTTCCCCATCTCTCTCTCTCTCTCTCTCTTCAACTCAGCGAGGGGCAGAGATAACACCTCAAGGCCATGCTGCTGCTGCCAACCCTCAAACCTCCTCTGCTCTCTCTCTCCCTCTCTATCCATCCCTCGCTCCCTCACTTTGGTTTTCTGATGAAAGAGGAGAGATGGATCAGAGGAAAACATGTCCCTCGTTTTACACAAAGCCTTGTATCTCCAGCCAAGGTTACATCCAGAGAACAGAGTCACTGCCCTTCACTATACACCCCCCCCACACCCCCCACCCCAAGGTAGATACTTTGTAGAACCAACTTTTGCAGCAATTACAGCTGAAAGTCTATTGGAGTATGTCTCTATAAGCTTGACACATCTAGCCACTGGGATTTTTGCCCATTCTTCAAGGAAAAACTGCTCCAGCTCCTTCAAGTTGGACGGGTTCCACTGGGGTACAGCAATCTTTAAGTCATACCACAGATTCTCAATTGGATTGAGGTCTGGGCTTTGACTAGGCCATTCCAAGACATCTAAATGCTTCCCCTTAAATCACTTGAGTGTTGCTTTAGCAGTATGCTTAGGGTCCGTGTCCTGCTGGAAGGTGAACCTCCGTCCCAGTCTTAAATCTCTGGAAGACTAAAACAAGTTTCCCTCAAGAATTTCTCTGTATTTTGCGCCATCCATCATTCCTTCAATTCCTACCAGTTTCCCAGTCCCCGTCGATGAAAAACATCCCATTTGGACTATTTTGTGTGTCCATTACATGAAATACAAATACAAATCAATTTAAATTACAGGTTGTAATGCAACAAAATAGGGAAAACACCAAGGGAGATGAATACTTTTGCAAGGCACTGTAAGCAAAAGAACACACAAGCCTAAAATCACTAACTATTATGTACTGTATTGCAGATTGGGTATTTGTGTGTGTGTGACTGCATGCGTTGGGTTGCTGTGTGTTTGGGGGGCTATGATACAGATAGGCTCCAGTGGGTCGTAACAAACCTACTCTGACAATGGCTTAACGGGGGCACTGGCCTTTGGCTCCCGCATCTGTGGCTGTGTACTGCAGCCAAAACACACACACACACACACACACACACACACACACACACACACACACACACACACACACACACACACACACACACACACACACACACACACACACACACACACACACACACACACACACACACACACACACACACACACAAACTATGCTATCAGACATCTGTCATAATAATGACCTGTTCCACCCATCTCCTCTCCATCTCCTCTCCATCTCCTCTCCATCTCCTCTCCATCTCCTCCAGAAGGCCTACAAACAGACCTCTCTTTAACACACTTAGTGTTTTTCTAGTAACAAATGCAGCATGGAAAGACGGAAAGGAGGTAAAGAGGGAGAGAAGAAGACAAGAGCTAATTAGCAGCTCGTTAGCAGCAGAGCAGTTCAGTCTAATTAAACGGTGTTGGTGATGTTAGTAGAATGGTTAAAATGTTGGCCCTGATATTCCAGTAAAGCTTTAAGGCTGTTTACTTATTCATCTACCAGTCGACTTCTTTTGTTCCTCTGACTTCATCTGAACTCAACACAAATGGTGGGAAAGTTGTGTTTATTTTAGTCTGAGGGGGAGTCAGAGATTAGTGTGTGTGTGTGTGTGTGTGTGTGTGTGTGTGTGTGTATGTGTGTGTGTATGTGTGTGTGTATGTGTGTGTGTGTGTGTGTGTGTGTGTGTGTGTGTGTTTGTGTGTGTGTGTGTCTGTGTGTGTGTGTGTGTGTATGTGTGTGTGTATGTGTGTGTGTTTGTGTGTGTGTGTGTCGGTGTGTGTGTTCCTCTCTGAGAGGGCACACAGTTGTCTCATACACTTAGCCTCCTCATTAATATCAGAGCTCTTCAGAGACCGTATACAGCATCACTGCATCACACACACACCCTTCTTCTCTTTCCCCCTCCCTCCCTCCCTCACACTATCTTTCCCCCTCTCCCTCTCTGGCCCTCTCTCATCCTATTTTCCCTGTCTCTCTCCACATCTCTCTCTCTCACTCGCTCTCTTCCCCCCTCTCCCCCTCTTCTTTGGCATTGTCTCTCTCTGACTGCAGGTGTCCTCTACGGTGGTGGCCAAAATGCCAACCTGCCCTCCATATGCCCGTCTGCCGTGTGCCAGCTACGCGCCCGCCACTCCCCACCAAGCTTCATCTGGCACACCCCACCCAAATCTGTTCCTATAACCCCCTCACTATCCCTGCCCAGTACTGCCCTGTCTCTACCCCACCCAAATCTGTTCCTATAACCCCCCACTATCCCTGCCCAGTACTGCCCTGTCTCTACCCCACCCAAATCTGTTCCTATAACCCCCTCACTACGCCTGCCCAGTACTGCCCTGTCTCTACCCCACCCAAATCTGTTCCTATAACCCCCACACTACCCCTGCCCAGTACTGCCCTGTCTCTACCCCACCCAAATCTGTTCCTATAACCCCTCACTACCCCTGCCCAGTACTGCCCTGTCTCTACCCCACCCAAATCTGTTCCTATAACCCCTCACTACCCCTGCCCAGTACTGCCCTGTCTCTACCCACCCAAATCTGTTCCTATAACCCCCCCCCCACTACCCCTGTCCAGTACTGCCCTGTCTCTACCCCACCCAAATGTTCCCTTACCCCCTCTCTCTTCTCTGCCCAGCTCCCCCAAGCTTCTGCCCCTAGAACTACAACACCCCATCTTGTATCCCTCTCCCAAACACAGGACCCAGCCCTCCATCCCCCTCGCCCCTCCACTCCCCCACAGCGGGAACCAGACCGCTGCCTCCATTTGGACACTCCAGCTCCTCACCCTCCATCCTTCCCTCTCCCTCCTCCCTCCCTTCCACAGCGAAGCCTCTACCAGCCACTCCTTCCCTCTCCCTCCTCCCTCCCTTCCACAGCCAAGCCTCTACCAGCCACTCCTTCCCTCAGGGCTGGAGCCGTGTCCATGAACAGACTGTCCAAACACCCCCTCTCCCTCCTCTCCTCTTTCATCCTCTCTCCTCTCACCTTCCCCTTTCTCATCCCTCTCCTCCTCTCACCTTGTCCTCCTACCAACTCCTCTCTCATCCTTCTCATTCATACTCTGTTCATTCATCCCTGAGGCAACACACCCAGACACACACAGACCACAGCACACAGAGAAGTGATCGATCAGAATACATCAATTACACACAGAGTGGAAGATGAGTGTGCTAAACCAAAAATATTGAACAGAAACACTGAACTGGAGGTTCTGCTGTCTCTTCTCTATGAGTTGAGTGTGTGTGTGTGTGTGTCAATGTCTGTGTGTCAGTGTGTGTAGGCTGTGTGAGTGTGCGTGTGTGTGTCAGTGTGTGTGTGTCAGTGTGTGTGTGTCAGTGTGTGTGTGTATGTGTCAGTGTGTGTCTGTCAGTGTGTGTGTAGGCTGTGTAAGTGTGTGTGTCTCCTCTCCCTGGCCTTTCAGCACTGCTGTGACCTCTCTGACCTTTTAGCATGATGCTGCATACCATGATGCTGCATATCTCCATTACCCTGACACCAGGCAGCTAGTTACACACAGACACACACACACACACACACACACACACAAACAGAGGGTGGGTTAGACAGGCATGTTCTCTCTGATAATTACTTCCACACTGCTTCATAAAGACAGTTGATGGAATGTACTCCTTTAGATCTCATGATTATTCCTCCAGAGCCAGTCATCATTGGGCCAGTCAGTAGACAGGAGGTTCAGGTTACATCTATCCAGGTATGTCCTGCATAGTTTGTGTGTGTGTGTGTGGCTCGTCTTGACTCTGAATCGGACTTTAATTGGATGAATTACACCAAGCCACTGATCCCCAGCACCCTGCCTAAACACTGTCTCGGAAAGATGGAGAGAGAGATAGAAAATTATTATTAATATTATTATTTAACTAGGCAAGTCTGTTAAGAACACATTTGTATTTACAATGACGGCTTACCAACAATGATTGCCTATACTGTATATATAGAGGGAGGGAGTGAGGGAGTGGGAGAGAGAGAGAGAGATCCTGCCTGGAGTCATCCTCAGTCTTTAACCGGATGTGAGGAGCTATCTTAATCTAGTCTCCCATAATTAATTTCCATTTCCTATGTGCCCAGAGCCTGTCAGTTTTACACCAATCATTCAGAGGGCTCACAAACACATATGCACAGACACACACACATATGCACAGACACACACACATATGCACAGACACACACACATATGCACAGACACACACACATATGCACAGGCACACACACATATGCACAGACACACACACATATGCACAGACACACAAATGCCGGATGCCTACAAACACTTTGAAAATGCCCAAATATGTATTACACACACACACACACACACACACACACACACACACACACACACACACACACACACACACACACACACACACACACACACACACGCACACACACACACGGACACACGCACACGCACACGCACTCACACAAAACCAACCAACCACCCACACACACACACACACACACTACGCCTCAGTATATTAGCTGTTCATCCATTACAGCACAACCCTCAGTACAGCCCCCTGACCCCGGCCATTCATTACCAATGCATTATCCAGCCCCCTCCTACACACTCACTCCAAGCCCCCACTGCTTTCACACTCTACTCATTACCCATCCGGCAGGGCCGGAGGTCACACTCATTTGACCTTTAACCTCTAACCCTAACACAGCTCCCGATACAGCAGAGGCTTGTTTCTGATGTCACACACAGAAGATGACCTGATTCCCTAGACATGATACAGAAGATGACCTATTTCCCTAGACATGATACAGAAGATGACCTATTTCCCTAGACATGATACAGATGATGACCTGATTCCCTAGACATGATACAGATGATGACCTGATTCCCTAGACATGATACAGATGATGACCTGATTCCCTAGACATGATACAGATGATGACCTGATTCCCTAGACATGATACAGATGATGACCTGATTCCCTAGACATGATACAGAAGATGACCTGATTCCCTAGACATGATACAGAAGATGACCTGATTCCCTAGACATGACACAGAAGATTACCTGATTCCCTAGACATGATACAGAGGTTGACCTGATTCCCTAAACATGATACAGAAGATGACCTGATTCCCTAGACATGATACAGAAGATGACCTGATTCCCTAGACATGATACAGAAGATGACCTGATACCCTAGACATGATACAGAAGATTACCTGATTCCCTAGACATGATACAGAAGATTACCTGATTCCCTAGACATGATACAGAAGATGACCTGATTCCCTAGACATGATACAGAAGATGACCTGATTCCCTAGACATGATACAGAAGATGACCTGATTCCCTAGACATGATACAGAAGATGACCTGATACCCTAGACATGATACAGAAGATGACCTGATTCCCTAGGCATGATACAGATGATGACCTGATTCCCTAGACATGATACAGAAGCTTGCTGTTGTATCTTCCTGGATAACTCCTGGGTGAATGGACTGGAAGCCCTGGGGACACATGAAACTCCAGCCCACCATAAACACAACAACACCGTTCCACTATTCTGCCCTACCAAGCAAAAAGGCAGTAACTGCTCATTTGGTCTAAAATGATTTCATGTCATTTTTTGCTACATTAAATACATGCTTAATCATGTGGACAAGTATCCTGCCTCTATTGTATTGTGTTATGGAGAAAATGGGGGTCATGTTAGTAGTAAATGCATAAGGTTACTGTGAAACCAAGGTAAATAAAACATTTCTCAGTTCCACGCTATGAGCAGTTACTGCCTTTTTGCTTGGTAGAGTAGTATTAGTATTAGGTATAGAGAAAGATATCCCCTGTAGCTCCTCACAGCAGTTTCCTCTATCGACAGGAAGTAGGGTACTGAGCATGATGGACTCATAGGAAGAGACAGAAGTGAAGTTGGGACTGAAGGAGGAGTTGTCCTTAGGTACAGATCTAGGATCTGTTATCCCATCCCTGAATCATAACCTTAACCATAATGGGGAAATGCAAAACTGACCTTAGATGAGTGTCTAGGGGTGAAGACCATCACCCACCAGGGTTACTCTCTAAAATAACACTTCAAAAAGACATCACAACTTAGAAGCCTGAGACAAGGGAGGGAGGGAGGGAGGGAAAACAACCTCTCGCTCAATGTCAACAAAACAAAGGAGATGATCGTGGACTTCAGGAAACAGCAGAGGGAGCACCCCCCTATCCACATCGAAGGGACAGCAGTGGAGAAGGTGGAAAGTTCCTGGGCATACACATCACAGACAAACTGAAATGGTCCACCCACACAGACAATGTGGTAAAGGCGGCGCAACAGGGCCTCTTCAACCTCAGGACGCTGAAGAAATTTGGCTTGTCACCCAAAACCCTGACAAACTTTTACAGATGCACAATCGAGAGCATCCTGTCGGGCTGTATCACAGGATGGTACGGCAACTGCACCGCCATCAACCACAAAGCTCTAGAGAGGGTGGTGAGGTCTTCACAACGCATCACCGGGGGCAAACAACCTGCCCTCCATGACGCTTACAGCATCCGATGTCACAGGAAGGTAAAAAAGATCATCAAGGACAATAGCCACCTGAGCCACTGCCTGTTCACCCCGCTACCATCCAGAAGGTGAGGTCAGTACAGGTGCATCAAAGATGGGACCGAGAGATTGAGAAACAGCTTCTATCTCAAGGCCATCAGACTGCTAAACAGCAATCACTAACTTAGAGATGCTGCTGCCTAGACTGAGACCCAATCACTGGACACTTTAATAAATGGATCACTAGTCACTTTAAATAATGCCACTTTAATCATGTTTACATATCTTACATCACATGTATATACTGTATCTTATATCATCTACTTGCCTGTGCCGCCCGGCCATCGCTCATCCATATACTTATATGTACATATTCTCATTCATCCCTTTAGATTTGTGTGTGTTAGGTAGTTGATAGGAATTATTAGATTACTTGTTAGATATTACTGCACGGTTGGAACTAGAAGCACAAGCATTACGCTACACTCGCATTAACATCTGCTAACCATGTGTATGTGACCAATATAATTTGATTTGATTTGAGGAAAGGCGAGAGGGATGATTGTTTCTATTTTAAGGGGGCTTTGATGGCTGGGCTCTCAAACTCAATCTCTCTTTATAGGAATCCTGAAAGCCTACACACACACACCACACCACACACACACAAGAACATCACACCACACGCACGCACGCGCGAACACACACACACACACACGCACGCACGCACTCCTCTCCTCCTCCCCTCACTTCCCCTTCTCCTCTCCTCCTCCCCTCCCCTCCCCTCACTTCCCCTTCTCCTCTCCTCCCCCACTTCCCCTTCTCCTCTCCTCCTCCCCTCCCCTCTCCTCACTTCCCCTTCTCCTCTCCTCCTCCCCTCCCCTCACTTCCCCTTCTCCTCTCCTCCTCCCCTCACTTCCCCTTCTCCTCTACTCCCCTCACTTCCCCTTCTCCTCTCCTCCTCCCCTCACCTCTCTTTCTCCTCTCCTCCTCCCCTCACTTCCCCTTCTCCTCTCCTCCCCCTCCCCTCTCCTCACTTCCCCTTCTCCTCTCCTCCTCCCCTCACTTCCCCTTCTCCTCTCCTCTCCTCTCCTCTCCTCCTTCCCTCACTTCCCCTTCTCCTCTCCTCCTCCCCTCACCTCTCTTTCTCCTCTCCTCTCCTCCTCCCCTCACTTCCCCTTCTCCTCTCCTCTCCTCCTCTCCTCACTTCCCCTTCTCCTCTCCTCCTCCCCTCACTTCCCCTTCTCCTCTCCTCCTCCCCTCACTTCCCCTTCTCCTCTCCCTCCCCCCTCCCCTCTCCTCACTTCCCCTTCTCCTCTCCTCCTCCCCTCACTTCCCCTTCTCCTCTCCTCCTCCCCTCCCCTCCCCCCTCCCCTTCCCCTTCTCCTCTCCTCCTCCCCTCACTCCCCCTCCTCTCCTCCTCCCCCCCCTCACTTCCCCTTCTCCTTTCCTCACTTCCCCTTCTCCTCTCCTCCTCCCCTCCCCTCCCCTCACTTCCCCTTCTCCTCCCCTCACTTCCCCTTCTCCTCTCCTACTCCACTCACACACAGCTAATTACTGCAGGAAGTGGGGAAAGATTACCCTCTCTCTCCCTCCAACCCCATCCCTCTCTTCTCACTCCCACTTTTTAGGAAAGTTTAAAAGGCATGAAACAGGCTGGATCAATGACGACTCACTAACGGTCTGAAGTATTTACAGTGTGTGTGTGTGTGTGTGTGTGTACATGTGTGTGTCAGTGTGTGTGTGATGTATTTACATGGTGGAGCTGTTCAAAGCGGAGCCCCGTTTGTCAGCTGAATCCCACAGCCTGGCCTTTAAGTGCCAGGGAGGAAATTATGATAATGATGTCGTGGTTGGAATGAGACGCAGGTGGCAGGGGATCATTCAGTGCCACTGAACTCCTGACCCCAGTAGAATAAGGAGATCTGTGAAGCTGTGTGACTGTGAAGCTGTCTGTCTAACTGAGTGATAACACTTAACACTTAAAGTAGACATCAACACACTTAGGGTTCTATTTGAACAAACCTAACTCAAAGGCCAAGCTAAGCGCTGGCGGTACAGCTATAGGTTCGAGGGGGTGTCAGAAATATTTTTGCTATTTTCACAACCACAATTATTGGCGCAGTTGCTGGCATTGATGTGAAAGGGCTGGGTTTTAATGAATAAACAAGTTGTTGGTGTGTCGAGGGCTTGACCCCTCACTGGCCAATCAGAACGAGGGCTTGACCCCTCACTGGCCAAGCAGAACGAGGGCTTGGCCCCTCACTGGCCAATCAGAACGAGGGCTTGGCCCCTCACTGGCCAATCAGAACGAGGGCTTGGCCCCTCATTGGCCAATCAGAATTTCGTTTACGATCTTGTCTCATTGCTGCAACTCCTCAAGAGGCTCGGGAGAGGCGAAGGTCGAGTCATGCGTCTTCCAAAACCAAATCATGTTCCTTAACACCCGCCCACTTAACCCTAAAGCCAGCTGCACCAATGTGTCGTAGGAAACACCGTTCAAATGACGACTGAAGTCAGCCTGCAGGAGCCCGGCCTGCCACAAGGAGTTGCTAGAGCATAATGGGACAAGGAAATCCCGGCCGGCCAAACCCTCCCCTAACCTGGACGACACTTGGCCAATTGTGCGCCGCCTTATGGGTATCCCGGTCACGGCCGGTTGTGACACAGCCTGCGATTGAACCCGGGTCTGTAGTGACGCCCCATGCACTGCAATGCAGTGCCTTAGACCATTGCACCACTCGGGAGGCTTAAATAGGCCATTTCTAAATACACTTACAGGCACCATAATTGCTTCCTGTGGGCATATAATATTAAAACAATGCAGACTATGGAGGGTTTTATGGCACATCCAAACGTTTCACAGTAGCTGGACAAAGATCCAATATAAAGAGAAAGGGAGGATGTCCATTCACTGTTACACTGCTCCCAAATAAAACATTTTATATACATATGGGAACCATCTTACAGATCGCATTCACACTTCTCCAGAAGTTGCACTGCAACTTGCCACTGACGCTCTCACCATAAAACCAGGACAGCGAGTCACACTAACACGTTTGTTTTCTTCAACAACAATAGACACATGTTAAATGTTATAAAATCGGCAGTATAAAAAAACACTCGACGCATTGCTGTTGACCCATCCTTCGTTATAGTAGGGCTAGGGTAATGGTAGCCTACTGGGGGCTAGGGTAATGGTAGCCTACTGAGGGCTAGGGTAATGGTAGCCTACTGGGGGCTAGG